>NC_141242.1:1363793-1608793 GCF_054856555.1 Leptonotus elevatus | reverse complement strand
TTCCCAAACTGTTCTTAACAAGTTGGAAGCATAGAAAGTCCAAAATGTTCCAAAATCATGGCAGACACTAAAGCTGCGTATCGAAATATTAAGAATCTCATGATTCAATTTTAATCCAATAGTGATTAATAATTTGATCTTGATTCATTAAGAAGTGGAAATACACAAAGAGTACCTGCACTCATTTTTAAAGAATTGTTTTCATGCTCATGTGACATGTGCGATGTGCCGCCTCATATTTTTAACCAATTTCAGAAAAGTTTGCGCAATAACTAAAGTAAAAAATTTAAAAAAACGTGACTGTTAAATAAACACTTAAAAAGTAAAGCACATATGAACTTAAATAGTATTTATTTTATCTTGGGAATTGGGATGAAAATAAAAATCCTGCTCTCGCACAAGCTTAAAAACAAACAAACATTGTTTTTGCCTATTTGCGATGTTCCAGATGTATGCGAAGCGCCCCCCACTGGCCAGGAGGTGAATTCCTTCAGAAGATCTGAAAAAAATACATTCTTGAGCCCTACTTTGTACTCATCCCTAAATAAAACGGTTCCCGCTCAGCCTCGCTTTTGGTACTTCAAACCAGATGCATTAATTATGACAATGAAACAATGAAATGTTGCCAAGTAAAAAAAAATTTTTGTTGCAAGCCAAAATTTGAGGGAAATTTTATTACATGTTTGGTCACGGAAAGAATCAAACACCAAAATTGAGGTACCGCTATGCGCTTGTTTTGCCTTCGCTTCTTGATGTTACAATATTATTCTTAATTAATATTATTAGTCTGCTCTTTGCTGCAGTGGTTTCTTGCTGCCAATGAAAAGTTAGACGCACTTTTTCTCCCTCAATCCAATGGCGTGTCCGTGCTTGATCTTGTTTGACAGTCTCCGTCTTCTACGCGTGTCACGCTGGTCACCCACTTTTTTACACGGCACGCGTGTCGGGTCGGTATCTGGTGCGCACACGCCAGCACAATCTCGGCAAGCAAAACTGGGACGTCTGCAAGTAACCTTCAAGTTGTAAAGCAACACGTAATCACTTTGTGCGTGCGTGCGTGCGTGCGTGCGTGCGTGCGTGCGTGCGTGCGTGTGAGGGGCCTTTTGAGCAATCCAAAAGTACAAAAACCGAGAATGTTTTTTTTCCGAGGTTGCTGTAGAAACAGAAGCTGCTGCCGAATTCACTTCGCAGTGGCTTGTGTTGAGTAGTGCAAATAAAGTCAGTGGTTCTGATGCATGATTTCTAGAGATAAACCAATATGGGTTTTTTTTTTTCAGGGCCGATACCAATTATTCGTAGTTAAGGACACCGATAAGCGATATTTGGAGCTGATATTCATTTTTACTAAAAGGGAAAATATACAAACTCTAGCTCTTAATTATTGGGCGGGGGGGGGGGGGGGGGTAGGTTTACTGACGGAGGTGGCAAATCCAGGTCCAGAAAGTAAAAACCCTGCCACAGTTTGGATTTAGCCCCAGGTGCTAGCCAGCTAGCTCCCATGGTGTTTGTTTACCTTTTAGGGAGCTAGCTAGCTAGCACTTGGGGCTAAATCCAAACTGTGGCAGGGTTTTTACTTTCTGGACCTGGATTTTCCACCTCTGTTTATTGAACAACTTCTAGGGTTCATAAAATATTGGAGTTAAAAAAAATACAAATCTTAGTCAATAGACATCTTTGTTTTTAAAAAAAAAAAATCTAACAAAAAGCTCCGGGATCTCCCAGGTTTTCAAAAGTTAATTAAAAACTTAAACAATTGTTTTCTACAGTAAATAAATTTTTCAAAAATTATTAGTATTAAAGTATTACATTTGTACTTATCTTAGTTTTAATTTCAAACAAAAACAGAAGGTGCAGAGAGTTCCCAGCATCTATGAATTAAAATGTAAATGAGTTCCCTGAAGTTAACTTTTTATTTTATTTTATTGATTTTATTATCAGCCATATGATCCTTCAAAATGGCCGACGCCGATATTCGTCAAAATGCTGAATATCGGCGCCGATAATCGGTCTTCCCTTATGATTTCAATCGTGCGTGTCTGGCGTCAGACAGAGTTCGCGATACGTCAGCGACACGTCTGTTGTCGGGGTGAATTTAGGATCTCCACTTTGCTGCCAAATGTCTCCGCATGCTCACTCTTCATGTCAAAACCTTTCCAACGAGTAGAATGCAAGATGTGGAGTTGATGTGATGTGACCCCCCCCCAACCACCCCCCCCCCCCCCCCCCCCCAGAAAGAATCTCTCGCTGACTCGTCATGTTTTCTCAGCAGGAGGAATGTGGAGTAATGCGCTCCAACGAGCAGAGTCATAATTAACATCGCGGTGCCGCTCGGCCCGCGTCATTGTTGTTGAGTCAATCGTGGGGGCATTGAGCACACTCTTTGGTCTCTCTTTTATATCTTGACGGTGGGGGGGGGGGGGGGGGTGAAGTGAAACATGGCTGCAGGCGGATGACGTTTATTCTTCCGGAGCCTTTAAGTGTACACTTGACATCACGTAGGCTGTTTTGGGAATCATTGACTCATTCCTTACTCCTGAATTAATGTTTGGAATTCTTCTATTACGGACCAACTATAGAGATGAATAAAAGGTCATCCAGAAATCACTATTTACAGTACGTGGCTATGTAGCGTCTAGGAAGTGATTTCCAACACACAGCTGTGGTGGTGTCGGGGAAATGTCAAGGCCTGCGGGCACAAGTGCGGCTCTTATCTGCCGTGACACGCATACTTTGTCTTTTTGTGGTTCCGCAGGCCGCCCCCCCTTCCCGAGAGCTCCATGGAGAAGATGAAGCGCTTCCGGCGGCGGCTCTCGCAGACGTTACGAGGCAGCCACACCATCGACGAGTCGCTCTCGGAGCTGGCCGAACAGATGAGCGTCGAGGACGGCGCCCTAAAGGACGCTGGTAAGTTGACAAAAGTGAATTGTCCCAAATCATGGGATTTAATTTTGGGCTGCTTTTTTTTGGGGAGTTGAAGAGTGACTTTTGGCCAAAGTAAGTGAAGTGAAGATAAAACGGAGCAATTAAAATGAGTGTAATGTCCACAAATACAAAATGGGAACACCCTCAAGGAGCTGCTCGAGGCCACAGCTCACACCCGGACGCTCACACGCAGGCAAACCCGAATCCGACCCAAACTCAGCGCCAGCTGTCATTCGCTGCTCGGGCTGCTCAATTAAGGAAAAAATGATATTCACCGTTATTTTGGCAATAATTGAAATCACGATCATTCAAAAAAGTATTTTATTTTTTGGGTACAAAAAGAAAAAAGTTCCTTTTGGACCAAACAGAATTTATAATGCGAATAATATATATTTATTTATTTATGTTGGCAAAGACAAAAAGTTGGAGTGCAGCATGTGCAGCAGGACGATCGTTTATTTTTTGGGTACAAAACAAGAAAATGCTTAAACGTAAAAAAAAAAAAAAAAAAGTATTAAGACAAATAAAATTCTTTGAAACACTATAACTATGCAAGTTACTTTTGGATGAAACAACATGAATTCAATTGGTTATTTTCCATTTAAAAATGGTGCAAATGTATGAATTTAAACAACTCAAAAATGAGTATTAATAATAAAAAAATTTACGATTATGCTGATTTTAATTGTGTAATAATTGAAATTGTAATAGAATTTCGATTCATTGCATAGTCCTACCTGCAACACGTACAGGAATGACAATTCTTCAAATATGTTTATTTCTTGACATACATTTAGTGCTGTAAAAATAAATAAATAAATTAAGTTAGCCATATTTAAGTGCTGGAATAGATTAATGGCCTTTCAAAAGGGAAAATTGATCATATCCTATCATAACCTTGCAGCATCACACGCTGTTATTTTCCATAAAGCTGCTCTTGTCTTGGATCTTGTTGCTGTAAGTGAGCAAAAAGTGTCCCCATTGGCCGAGTCTGCCGTCAGGACTTTCGCACTCGAGTGTCTCTGTTAGTCAAACTCGCTTCTGACACCATTTTTTTGCTTGCCAAGCGCATGTTTGAAATGAGATTTAGTGAGCCCAATATTAATGGAATGGATTTGTTCTGCCGCCAAAGCCAAATCTCACATTTCTTGATCTAACTCTGACCCAGAATGGTTTTGATGACGCGGGAGTGTTTGGCATGAGCCGCCCTTGACGCTAGCATCATTCATTTGCTGTCGCTTAAAAGTTGGAAGGAGTCAAAGCATTTTGAGACATCCGCATGGCAAGCCGCTCTTCCGCATGGTTTGTGACGTCTTCCCGCCGGGCCGGGCCGGGCCGGGCCGGGCCGGGCCTTGAAGTGGTGGAAATGAAAGCAGCCTGTTTGCTGGAATTCACAAAATGTTCAAGGAGTGTGCCGCCGCCGCCGCGTTGTTGCCATGATGCTGGAGATTCCGCGGAATTTGCAACGTTTCCATGGCATCCCCACTGCGACCTGCAGCCATTCTTTTCTCGCCCCTCCCCCCATCTTTCAGACTGTATGACTTCTATGTCCAGCTTTCTTCCCCAAACGGCTCCCAGGCCTTCCATCAGGTTTTGCCTTTTGTCCCCAACGCACCGAAACCCGTCCCATTCTTGCCTTGTATTTGTTGTTGTTGTTGTTGTTGTTGTTGTTGTTGTTGTTGTTGTTGTTTTTTGTGTGGTGATAAAACCTCAGGCTTGTGTGTGAGTGGATGTTTTCCGCCCGTGTGCCAGCGAGTCGGCTGGAGAGGAGCCGCAATGAGATGTGACGTGAAACTGTGCGGTTAAGGGAAAGCGCTGCGGTCCTGATGCGATTACGCAATAGCCGTAACTCGGCCCGGCGGCGACAGCGGCCGCCGAGAGATAACGCAGCCGCGGCATTGGGAACGCAATCGAACATACGGGAAGGCTTTTATTTTCTGCGCTTTTTTGTCCCATTTTGAATCCTACGAAGTCGTTTTTGAGGAAAGAATGTTGATGGCTTTGTATTAATTTGGCGCACAAATCTGTCAACGCGGCTGTCGTCTCTCCTCTGTGGGGGTTCCGTCATTCTTTTTTTCCCCGTATGCCAATGTACTGGTTTTCTGTGGTAGAAAGTAGTGAAACAAACGGCCGTGAGTTCACACACATGCACGTACAGGAACGCACGTGCACTCGCACACTGCTTGCTTCTTCAACATTTCCTAACCGGTGCCCCGCACACTAATTCCCTAATATCCGCTAATTACAGTTAGCTCGCGGGCTAGCCGTTAACCCGCACGCTAATTCGCGAGCTAACGGCGAACTCGCGTGCTAACTGTTACTACTCCCTGTCAAAGCACGATCTGTGACACGCATGCGCAGAAGATTGGCCATCTTGGATCGCTAACTACGGCAACCACGTAGGTCAAAACACGTTCACATATCGCGTATGAAGGTATTTTGTTCTAGTGTACATTAGGTACACTCCCAAATAGCTATAAATTCGTGAGCTAGCGGTTATCTCGCGAGCTAACTGTAGCCCGCACGCTAATTCCCAAATATCCGCTAATTACAGTTAGCTCGCGGGCTAGCCGTTAACCCGCACGCTAATTCGCGAGCTAACGGCGAACTCGCGTGCTAACCGTTACTACTCCCTGTCAAAGCACGATCTGTGACACGCGCATGCGCACAAGATCAGCCATCTTGGATCGCTAACTACGGCAACCGCGTAGGTCAAAACACGTTCACACGCGCCACTTGCGAAAAGTACAGGACAGGTGCACTTTTGTTTTTGTGTATTATTGTTTGTATTTAATCAAAGCAGTTCCGTGTGGGGGTTATTTAAAAACGTATAGGATCAAAAGTTCTTTAGTTGGTTACTTTCAAATTCATCAAGAATCATAAGATTTTTTTTCATGTATCATTTTACGAACACGCAATATCGCGCATGCGTATGAAGGTATTTTGTTCTAGTGTACATTAGGTACACTCCCAAATAGCTATAAATTCGTGAGCTAGCGGTTATCTCGCGAGCTAACTGTAGCCCGCACGCTAATTCCCAAATATCCGCTAATTACAGTTAGCTCGCGGGCTAGCCGTTAACCCGCACGCTAATAGCCGCTAATTTGCGAGCTAACGGCGAACTCGCGTGCTAACCGTTACTACTCCCTGTCAAAACACGATCTGTGACACGCGCATGCGCAGAAGATCGGCCATCTTGGATCGCTAACTACGGCAACCACGTAGGTCAAAACACGTTCACACACGCCACTTGCGAAAAGTACAGGACAGGTGCACGTTTGTTTTTGTGTATTATTTTTTGTATTTAATCAAAGCAGTTCCGTGTGGGGGTTATTTAAAAACGTATAGGATCAAAAGTTCTTTAGTTAGTTACTTTTAAATTCATCAAGAATCTTAAGATTTTTTTTCATGTATCATTTTACGAACACGCAATATCGCGCATGCGTATGAAGGTATTTTGTTCTAGTGTACATTAGGTACACTCCCAAATAGCTATAAATTCGTGAGCTAGCGGTTATCTCGCGAGCTAACTGTAGCCCGCACGCTAATTCCCAAATATCCGCTAATTACAGTTAGCTCGCGTGCTAACCGTTACTACTCCCTGTCAAAGCACGATCTGTGACACGCATGCGCAGAAGATCGGCCATCTTGGATCGCTAACTACGGCAACCACGTAGGTCAAAACACGTTCACACACGCCACTTGCGAAAAGTACAGGACAGGTGCACGTTTGTTTTTGTGTATTATTTTTTTGTATTTAATCAAAGCAGTTCCGTGTGGGGGTTATTTAAAAACGTATAGGATCAAAAGTTCTTTAGTTGGTTACTTTCAAATTCATCAAGAATCTTAAGATTTTTTTTCATGTATCATTTTACGAACACGCAATATCGCGCATGCGTATGAAGGTATTTTGTTCTAGTGTACATTTGGTACACTCCCAAATAGCTATAAATTCGTGAGCTAGCGGTTATCTTGCGAGCTAACTGTAGCCCGCACGCTAATTCCCAAATATCCGCTAATTACAGTTAGCTCGCGGGCTAGCCGTTAACCCGCACGCTAATAGCCGCTAATTCGCGAGCTAACGGCGAGCTCGCGTGCTAACCGTTACTACTCCCTGTCAAAGCAGCTATAAATTCGTGAGCTAGCGGTTATCTCGCGAGCTAACTGTAGCCCGCACGCTAACTCCCACATAGCCGCAAATTTGCGAGCTAACGCATTGTAGCTGGGGGGCAGCTTTATTTTTTTAAAGCATATTTAATACACAAGGTCGCTCTTTAGCTGCACACCAGCCCGGCGGTGGCCCGTCTGCAATCGATTTTCTCTTCCGCGTGCGTACGTCTATAGAAGAGCCGAGCATCCGCTGCTTATTGGCTGTTAGCGCTGCAGGAGCAACCAATCAGATGGTGCCGTGGGCGGGGCCGATACTGCAGCTGGCCGATGCCGATATTCATAAAATGCTGAATATTGGCGCCGATGATCTCTTTAAATAACTTGCTAACCAAGAAGCGAATGCAACACATGCAGACGCAACATGCAACGAAACGCACATTCTTGATCCTTAGCAAAAAAAAATTACTAATATTACTGCAACTGTTACAAAAATGTTTCTACTGTTCATCATCAAGTCTTCGTGTATTATGTCCAGAATGAGCAGCACAATTCTTGAATTATCTTGATGCACGTAGTGCTCGATTCTTTATATTCTATTGAATTTTAGTATTACTGTTTTTTTAAAGTACAATACTGTGGATTGTGGTAAGAAAAGATTTGAGATGCGAGCGTTATGAGTCACTGAGCCATTTTGCAAGTAAGAGGCGTGGCATGCTTCAAGCAGTTAAAAGTTTATTTTGAATCCAATGTTGTATAAACGGCAAACTGGTCATCCAAACCACATCATTTCATCTGAAAGCTAAATGCTAACATATAATGTGAAACGCCACAGACGGGCTAACAGATATTCGCGTGCTTATTATGGTAATAAGTCTTCAAATGACTGCTACTTGAACCCACATAGAGGGCGCGACATAATGTGTATGACTGATAGTAAGAACGGATGGCGGCGGGTTACTAACAAGTCGTGGCTTCGAACCGTCAGCCCTTCTTTCGGATGTCAATGTTGCAAATGATACGATGTGATCGATGTAATAATGTGTTCGAAAGGAAATGAAATGAATAAAACAAAACAAACGCGCATGCAACAAAACTCATTCGTTTTTTTTTCCGGGGGTACGAATGCTGAACTGCAATAAGGCAGGGGCTTCCCTGTACACGCAAATCGTGTACGCCCACGCGTTGCTCTGAATCACGCAAAGGAGAGCAAGCCTGAAGCGTGTGGGCTTAATCGAGTCTGATTTATGTCTGAAAATGCACGGAGAGATTGAAAGATTCATGGACGCCGGACGGACGCCAGAGGGTTGATTGGAATCGACTTGACGAGAGCACATTTGTTCATTAGTGGTGGCCTCCTTTTTCAATGAAAGCGATGTGACACATAAGCTAGCGCTTCCGATGCTAAATGGTTGCTCATCCTCAATGCTTTACCTCGCATATATATTTTTTTATGGGAAAACACTGAAATAATGACACTTTACTACATTGTAAAGGAAGTCGGTATACATAAAATTGTCCTCAAAATAGCTCAACACAGCCAGTCACTTTTGAGGTGTACTCACTTTTGTTGCCTTGCCTGCAGTTGAACTTTACTGTCAATCTAAACATTGATTCATGGTTACATTAGACATATTTAAAGCAATCACATAGACAACAGTTCATTTAGCGTAATGCTGGCAAATAGGGATGGACCGATTATCGGCCGGGCCGATTATCGGTGCTGATATTTGGCCTTTTGCCGGATATCGGTATCGGCCGGGCCGAATATCGGTGTTGATATTTGGCCTTTTGCCGGATATCGGTATCGGCCGGGCCGATTATCGGTGTTGATATTTGGCCTTTTGCCGGATATCGGTATCGGCCGGGCCGATTATCGGTGCTGATATTTGGCCTTTTGCCGGATATCGGTATCGGCCTTTTTAAACAATTTGATATCCGATAAACGATCTATTTAAAAATGTGTTGACCATCAGGGACCTACATTTTCAGTTTTCAGTCCCTGGGAGCGCTCTGCCCCTTTTGTGATCGTTTGTTACAAAGATAACTAAAAAATGTAAGTATCAGATATTATAAAATTTGCAAATGGTAAAAATTGTTAAATAAATTCAAGTTAAGGGATTTCAACAAAAAAAGAGTTTTTAATTGCCACGCCAATATTTGTTTCCCTGTTATTGAAAATGAATATCGGCTCCAAATATCGGTTATCGGCCTCGTTTGCTACAAATTATTGCCATCTGTATCGTCCTTGAAAAAACATTTCGGTCTATCAAACAATGCAAAACGGCACAGAAAGGTTGCGAAACAGTGTTAGAGGAAAATCCAGTCCACTTTGAAGCTGTTGCAGTCGATTTAATGAAATGTTTCGAAGGGAAACGGCCTGTCCTGATAAGCTGCTGTTTCTTAACAAGCCTCATCAGACTGTGAGGATGAAGGAAAATGTTGCACCGTGGCCTTGCCTAAATCCTTCAGTTGCGCAAATGCAGCCGGGAAAACATTTGCCACTCCAAAGCACCCAATTGGCGAGACGTTTGCATTTGAAAACGTTTTTCCGTTTGTTTTCCCCCCCAGCAGAACCCATCGTGAAGAACGGTCGCCCTCCGTCGGCCCACAGCGTCCACTCCTTCCTGCACCAGTACACGGGCTCCTTCAAGAAGCCGCCGCTGCGACAGCCTCAGGGCGTCATCGGCGGAGGCCCGGGCTCGCTCATGGCGATGCCGCGCAACGGCAGCCGCCTCGGTGAGAAGGACGGCAAAAAAAACCGCAAATCCATTTCATTCCCCTTGAAAAATCTTTGCGCGTACGTTTGAGGGGAAAGAATCCTGATGGGCTACACAGTCAACCTCCATTTATGGCAGGGGACATGTTGCGGATTCGGGCCAGTGAAGAGAGAGAAAAAAATGGTTGGCAGGATTTGACTTTTAGAGTCCTAATTCTGAGATTAAAGTCAGAATTCTGAGAAAAAAAGTCCGAATCCCGCCAACTTTTTTTTCCCTCTTCACTGACCCGAATCCTCTTCCGAACACCTGCGACAGGTGAGAGGCCATTGCGATATAAAGAGACCATTGCGGTTTATTTGTCACTCCCAGTTGAAATTTAATATGAAACTGACACATTATTTAGAGGATTAAATATTGTATATTTAAAGACAGAAACATGTAGACAAACTGTAGTTAGTCTAAAGACAACCTGTTACCTTAATGCTAACATAATGCAAAAGGCAATAAATCGGCTAATGGAAATTAGCGTCAATGGTACAATAATTATATACACATTCGTACGACAGCTACTTAGTAGGGATACGAACCTCACGATACGATAATTGTCACAATTTTGTGGGGAGGTTGGTGACATAAAAAAAGCTCATGATACAAAATAAAAACTCCCGAAAATGTAAACAACAAAAACTCTGATTGGGAGGGAAAAGCACAATATTGTGTTTTTGTACATAATAACAGCAACGATTGACAAATAGGATTGTCATGTGCTCCTATTGGCTTAGCGGCACACAAGGACTTGTCAATATATAAAATATTTGCTAGTATGACTGATTTATAGGATTAATAACCGCTACAGTGGCGAAATCATTCCTAATTAAAATTAAACAGAATTAATAAACTAACTACCAGAAGGTTTTAGTACTGCACAAATGGAATACAACCGGACCTTTTTTAACAGATGCTTTTAAGTTTATGACATGAAGACGATGATATTGTGGCAATTGTAATATCGCGATATCACGATACTGCCATTTTCGTTACATCCCTTTTACTAAGTCGACTTCATGTACGTATGGACACGTAGTTTTAGTTGTCTCTTCAAAAGTGATATCCGTTCCTTCCGTCCTGTTTTGGTGTCTCAAGCTGCTTCCTGGTCTTCCCCCATTGCAGACATCGTGCACGAAAACCTGAAGATGGGGTCGGACGGGGAGAGCGACCAAGCGTCCGGCACGTCCTCGGATGAGGTGCAGTCGCCCACGGGTGTCTGCCTGAGGAACAGAGGCAACCGACGCATCTCGGCGCAGGTCAGACAACTTTGTTTTTTTATACTTTCAAATCCTTTTTCAATGCAGAGCTATTTTTCGTCATTAACTCACTCACTGGCAGCCATTTTCACTGAAACAACCCCCTTCGCTCCCGGCTGTTTTATTGGATTTTGAATGATTTTGCAAGGCCCACAGAATATTGTGTTCTATTGCTATAAAAACTTGAAACCTACCAAAAGAAACATTAGAGTCTCTTTTTTTCATCAGGGGAAAAAGTATATTTCTATCTCTTTCCGTTTTGCAGCAATTAGCATTAGAGTATAGCTAATTTCATTATTATTCACAAAACAGTGGGGGAAAATAGTTTTTTGCAACATGGCCCTGATTGATCTCTTTTGCGCTGCTGCCACCTGATGGCCGTTTTTGTAATAGCTACAATTGCTTCAAGCGTCCTCTTCAGGTCAGAGGCTGCATGAAAGCCTTCTGTATGCTCTGGACATAAAAAAAAAAACGTATAAATACGTTTATGGCACCATGGCAATATTTAAAATAGAACGTTTTTTGACGTTTTTGGGAGCAAATAGTTTAAAAAAAAAATTCCCCCTGTTTGGTGTTATGCAATAAAGTCTGCATTAACGGCGGGTGCCGTAACAAAAGTGTAAGCGCAAAAGCTGCTTAGCGGCCGACGCGAGGTCAAGCAGACGCACACTTGCTCCTCCTACCAACATGCACAACACACTTTTCAAGTCTGTTAAAAAAAAAAAAAAAATACAATAAAAATAAATCACACAGGTTTTTCCCTGCGTGTTCGCTCCCCTCCGTCCCCCCCCCCCCCTTTTCCTCTTTCGCACGCCCACACACTCATTGGCGGCAGATTGTAATGCTGCTGCTCTTACATCACTTGCTTGGCTTGTGATTATTCTTTTGCTAGTGCGATGACATGCAGGCTTCACAACAACAACATCTTGAAATGTCAGTAAAAAAAAAAGAAAAAAAAAAAGAACGACTTCCTCCACTCTCTGCGTGGGCGTTAAAAGTCCAAAAAGATGATTTAACGATCGACACTTTTAATTACAGCTGGGGATTTGAAAGTGTTTGTCAGTGGCTGTTTGTTTACTTGCAAAGCCAATTCAATCCATCTTAAAGGCTCTTAATGGGATTTAAGGATGTGCAACTGGCATAATGTCAGTGAGACGCTCTTGTCAGTCAAACATCATCGTGTCCTCACAATTGTTTTTATTTCGTAGTGTCACTGTTGAACGTCCATGGTAAACGTTATGGGTGGGAATCTTTGACTGTCTCAGCATTCGATTCCGACTTTTGGGTCCGCGATGTGAATGTGCGGGTGCATCTCAATCAATGAAAAGTGAAGTTTATACACAGAGTGAAATATTTAATAATTTTTGTAGCTTTTTTTTTTTTAAATTTCTACCACATTTTCTGTATCATATTAAGTAAACCCCAAATTCACAAATATTTGGTCGGGATTTGCCTTCCGAAAAGTATTTTTATGTGTTTGATGAATCTTTTTACAACAAAAAAAGACTTTTCTCTGACGTTCAAATTTATTGCGATGCACATATACTTAAGTTTCTCTTGAAGGGATTTATAGGATTAAGATGCGGTGGCAAGTTTTCGTCATTTAGTGTCCAGCAAGCGGCGAATGCCACTTTCTGTTGCACTTTTTGTTTCAATGCTGAAGCTAATAAATGCTATGGAATTCATTGAATTGTTTAGATGGAATGAGTTGAGTTGAATTGAAGAAAGGGGAATGTAAATATGTCAAATATCTCTTCATGTGTTTGTGAATTTTGGGGAATGGATTAAGAGTTTTCTTTACACGGCCTCAATACGATGAACAGTTTGAAATTTGAATGGCTTGACTCAGTCAAGATTAAGAAACGTGCAAAAATGTCGATATTCATTTGTGAATTTTCTTGTGAAAATGTGGGGAATGTGAAGTCCTCGCTCCCTGTAAAATGTCTACGGGGATTTAAAAATGTCAAATGGCGACCAAAAAAAATGTGAATGTGGAGAAATAATTCTCAAGCTGTTTTGAACCGTTTGAATCCATTGAATAAGTTTTTATTGGAAATTGTCTGCATTCATTTCAGATGGAATTATTTGTCATTGAAATTGTGGGAAAGGTAAGAATTTGGGAAAGATAAAGAAGAAAAAGACACATGTTATTGCCAAATAACAAAAACGTGTGACCTCTTCAGCATTCACACAATAAGCAAGAAGTGCCAAACGGCTCCCCACTAAACAAATCCCGCCTCCAGTTAAAAACTTCCCGCGACTGTTTGACAACAAGCGTCCGGATGAGGAAATCCCTCCGCTGGTCTCGTCAGGTTGTCCTTCTGTCATCGCGCTGTTAGGAATTACATCACATGGATTACTGTAATGCGCTCCAGATGGGCCGCCGCTTGCCGCAGATTAGGAGGTCATGATTGGTCAACGGCAGAGGGCGGGAGGGGAGGGTTCAAAGGTCACACGACGGAAGTCATTGGTGGCAAGTCGGCACGTGTTATTTTTCGATGCAGGTTTTATTATATGCATGTTCCAAAAGCAGATTTATGAGGCCGCATGAAAATCGGGATTCAATTTAAAGTTGAATTAATTCTGTGATGGAGATCGTAAGTCACTTGTATGGAAATCAATTTTCATTAATTGAAATTCATCTCGTTCGTCTCCTGCGTGTCACTTGTCATGACTTCCGGCAGCGCCATTTCGAGAATAAGGATAAGTAAGTCGTCTTGTTGTGAGTAGCTATCACCTGCATCTGTATGTTTGTAGCTCGCGTGACTTCGCCGAGTCAAATTGCCTCCTTTACATTTGCCGCGGGCTTAATTGCCTCGTTAACGTGGTCGAGCTGCGGTGCTAAAAAATAGAACAACGGTGCCGTTTACGGCCCTCGCAGACGCTCATTATAGATCATATACATAACGAACAGCGAACGTGAAACAGGAAACAGAAATACAGAGTAGCCTTCCAAATTAAAAGCGTGGATTTCAAAACAAATACTTTACTGTATTCCTTAAAAAGAAGTTGCGCAACCACATTTTTTGATTGGGACTTTTTTTTTCTGTCTACAGGATTATTTGTTTCATCTTATTCATCAATTATTATTTTAATTCATTTTTTGTGTGCTCTATGCAAAATGACCTTTATGAGCAAATTTAATTTATTTTTTTCAAATTGCCATTAATTTAATTAAATTTTAAGGAAATTTGCTGTAGTTGTGATATATGTCTTTTTTTTTTAATTATCTGTCATTGTTTTTTTTTTTTGTGGAAATTTTATGTATCATAAGTACTAATGTATCGGCACTTGGTATCGGTATCTGTGAGTATTGAAGATTTGAGCATCGGTATCGCTCTAAAAAAAAAAGTGGTATCGAACATCCCTGCATTCATCTGTTCCTGTCCCTCAAATAACCATCACAACTGCTTCAATTATTATTATTATTTATGTATTTATTTCACATCACTTGAATGGCACGTTATCTGAACACAAATGTACATAATCCAAATTTGGGCTGGAAACATAAAGCAAAAATAAATAAATACAAATCAACCCAGCGCCAGCTGGTCATCCCATTGTTGTCCGTTAATCCCGATGGATTGTGTTTTTTGCTTTGAAACTTTTGTCACCGGTGGGCAAGTAATTGAAGGTTTGCAAGTACAAATCTGAAAATCTGCTGCCAAGAGGCTGGATTAACAATAATCTAACAAAGAGGGGAAATGCATGATGGGAAGAGTGTTGAGCGTGTATGCCCTTGATGTAACAAAACAAGAATAGAACTAAATAGAATCAAGCTTTTGTTGCTCTGGGAAACATTTTCACCTCCTCGAGGCTCCACAACATCCACAACTCGCGCTCTGAATTTCTCGCTATTTGCTTGAACCGTCTTGTCATTATTCACTCCGCGTGTTTGCTCTCTTGGCTTGCCGTTTGTTTCTTTTTTTTTTCCCCCAACCTTATGTCGTGGTTATCTGCTATTTGCGTCTCCGTGCAGGACCTGAACAAGCGTCTGTCCCTGCCCGCCGACATCCGGATACCTGACGGCTATTTGGAGAAGTTGCAGCTCAGCAGCCCGGCCTTTGATCAGCCGCTCAGCCGACGTTCCCGCAGGGCATCGCTGGTGAGACGCAACACAGCAGGGGGGGGGGGGGGGGTCCGAACGTTTTCTTGCCAGGGCCGCATCCCAAAAAATATTTAAAACATGGAGGGAAGCCGTGTGTCACTCCCAGTTGAAACATTTTAAATACCAAAATGTTCACCCAAACTATATAATTTTGTCTAACAAAAGTCTCTTAGCTCAATGCTAACATGTCATAAGAAACGCCATAGGCACGCTAACTGAAATGAGCAAAGGTTTTATTATCATACAGTCAAGCATACTAGAAAAGAGAATTAAATAGTGTATATTTAAAGGACAAAATGTTCAACGAAACTACAAGTTCGTCCAACAAAAGTCTGCTATCTTAATGCTAATATATGATAGGAATCCCTAAAGGCAGGCTAACCGAAATTAGCATAGTTTTACGGTAATTATAACCGATCACACAACTGCTCATTTAACACACTTGGAGCAGCAATACATACAAACAGCATATAAATACACTGATCTGAATGTATGACTGCGTAGCCGATAGCCCAAACACGCCCGTGCAAGCCGTTGAAGCAACACGGCGGCCATCTTGCTCCTCCCATCTTGCGAGCACGGTATACTTACAGATTAGACATATACAGCTCGTAGGCAGTTATATAAGGCCGGGGGCGGGGGTGGTCACTATTTTTTAACAGGTAAAAAAAAATTAACAACGGTATGCGCTGCTTTGAAAAAAAACTTTTTCTTTTATTGTCAAGTTCCTTAGACCCCAATATTAGATTTGGCAGAGGCCTCTTTTGTTGTACAAGTTTTCTCTTGTAAACATCATTAAGCATATCATTTATACATGTATTTAAGGAAAGTTGTAAAATATCTGAAGTCCTCTTGTTTATGTTTGACAAATTCAAAACATCATAAATCATGCTGTTTCGTATCGTCTCAAATGTTCGCCAATTTTGATGCTGTAAATATATAGGATCGTATGCCGAGAAACGTTTTTTGGGGGGAGCAATGTGGCGGCCTCGCGGCTTCAAAAGTCTTGGCCTATCTGCTATCCAGTCATATATATATATATATTCTCTGGCTCTTCTTCTTGCCGTTAATTGCACTGCATCTTTTCCAATGTAGCTCAATGCTGCCCCTCATTTTGTGGCATAATGTGGTACTACACTCGTGTGCAACTGCAATTTAGGGCATACTTTATTAACTTATTAAAAAACAGAAATAATTGATTAAAAATCTGCGAAGAAGTTAGGGTGCTCGAACCGTGATACAGCTCATTAGAATATGAGTTGGAACAACATGTTGAAGAATAATTTCCCAAAGCTCGCATTCTAACCCCAATCCAATTACGCTCATGACGTTCTCATCAAATAAGATTTTAATGTGGGTTTAATAAGAGTGCTTTTTCTTTAACGGGACTTTATTTCCCGTGGTGAAAGGCAGCCGTCATTTGTCACAAGCGATTAACTGCCGCGTCGGTGGTTTGTGAGTGACTTCCTCGGGGGCCGCTGCCGAGCCGTCACAACGATTCTTCGTGGCGTCCGTTCGTTTGTCGCTAATAAGGACGCTGCGCTCATTACGGCCACGTGGCCTTGTACCCCCCCCTCTCTCTCTCTCGCGCAGTCCGAGATCGGGTTCGGGAAGCTGGAGACGTACATCAAACTGGACAAACTAGGAGAGGTATGTCGCAATTTTCCCTCAGGTGTCAAAACGCTTTCTTACTCGGCCAATGTTTGTTTACTTTCAAACACGTCTTTTTATTTGTTTGTCTACCAACATGCAAGGTCCAAGTACTCTCTCCCCAGTATAAAGTTACAGGTTTGAATTTGGATTTCTTGACCACCACAGTGGTTCTTCAGCTCGCTTCCTTTTTTGCTCCCCCCCAGGGCACATACGCTACAGTCTTTAAGGGGCGGAGCAAGCTGACGGACAACCTGGTGGCTCTGAAGGAGATCAGGTTGGAGCACGAGGAGGGGGCGCCATGCACGGCTATTCGAGAAGGTATTGAAGCAAACGTGAACTCGTTTGCTCCCAAAAACGGATAAATACGTTCCATTTTAAATGTTTTGAGCATCCCAAAGACATTTTTATAAGCTTTTTATTTTTATTTTATTTATGCTAGAGCATACAAAGAACGTTGATGCAGCCTCTCGACGGCAAAGAACGATTGAAGAAATGGTAGTTATTACACAAACGGCCAGCAGGTGGCAGCAGAGCATAGGAAATGAACCAGGGCCATGTTGAAAAAAAACAACTCAATTACTCACAATTCTAAATAGATTTGTAAATGATGATGACATTTGAGCTATATTCTAATGCTAATTGCTGCAAAACGGAAACAGATACAAATAAACGAAAAAAAGAGACTTTAATCTTTCTTTTGGTAGAAAGTCCATGTTTTTTTTGTTTTTTTTTCTTTTCTTAAGAGCTCAGTATTGTTCATTCGGAAATGTCATCATCATTGCTCTTTTTTTTATTTTTTTTAATATATATATATATATATTTTTTTTTTTTTTTGTGTGTGTGTGTGTGTGGGTGAGTATGTGTATGTGCGTGCGTGCGTGCGTGCGTGTATTTGTTAGCTCACCAGAAAACCTATTAGAAAAAATCTCATACCGTTCACCTAAACCGAACACCAGGAGACCCGAGGGGACCAAAGAAAACCAAGGAAGGTGAAATCCAGCACCGACCAGACACCCCCCACCAGAACTCCTCCCCAGCCCAAGAAACATCCAGACCCCAACAAATCCAAAAAACATAAAATCAGGGAGTCCATGTTTTGATAGCAATAGAACACAATATTCTGTGGGCCTTGCAAAATCAGTCAAAATCCAGTAAACCAGCTGGGAGCGAAGGGGATTGCTTCTGTGAAAATGGCTAGGAGTGAATCTTGTATTCCAATTATTTATTTATTTTTTCATTTCTGTGTAGCCCTTTGCATTTTTACTCCTCAGTTTGCTTTACGCAACACAATTGCAGTACTTGTCGCCAACTCTATAGTTGATAGCATCGAATCTCGGTAAAAATGGATTCACCGTGCAAGACGGGGGGGACTTTCTTAGCAAGAAAATGCAGTCGCGCCCGCTTGCCTGGTTTCCTTTCAAAGGTTTTTTTCTTTGTCACGTTCTGAGAAGTTGATTTGCCAGACAAAGCTGCTTTTCCTCCCGGCAGTGTCGCTATTGAAAGACCTGAAGCACGCCAACATCGTGACGCTCCACGACATCGTGCACACCGACAAGTCGCTCACACTGGTCTTCGAGTACCTGGTGAGCGACTCACGCACGCACGCACGTTGCTCAAATGAGTACGTTGCAGCTATTTTTTTTATTCGCTGCCTTTCTCCCGCCGCGGTTCAGGACAAAGACCTCAAGCAGTACATGGACGACTGCGGGAACATCCTGAGCATGCAGAATGTCAAGGTGAGCGTCTGCAGGTCACTCGGCAACTGTGGAGACACATTTTGTGTGAGTGAGACCCCTGCTGGCGGGCTGACGTCAGTGGCAAGACGGGACACTTTTGGATGGCAGCCTTCCAAAAAGTGGTAAAAGAAGCGCTCCCATTGCCGAAATTGTTGACGTTATGGAGGGCAGCGTTGCTGATTGTGAAGATGAGACGAATTAGGCTCAATTCTGATTGGACCAAAAAAAAGTTTTGAACATTGACTGCTCCTCACAGAGCGTAGAGAATACATGCCTGCATGTGAACCGTGTTGTATGATTTGTTTGTATGTGTTTATGCCAATTTCCATTCGCCGGTCTCTGAAATGTTGTATTATTAAATCTGCTTGGATAAAAAAAAAAAAATCATGGCAATATTTTGCCCGTTTTCACTATTCACGGTCTAGCTTAGTTAAGTTGTTATTGGTTTTAGGGTTTGTTTGTTTTAGCTTTTGTTTTTATAATACAGTTTAAGTGTGATTTTGGTCTGTATTTTTTTTAAGTCCTGGTTTTAAGGTTAGTTTTATTTTTATTTTTTTATATTTATTTTTTAAATAATTTTAGAGTTTTCGTTTTTTTCTAATTAATAGTTTTAGAGTAGTATCTATAAATGTTTGTGTTTAATTTGTATATAATTTTATATCAAAAAATATTTTGTATTATTATTAGTTTTAGTTTAGTTTTGGGGTTTTATACAGTTTAAATGTAATTTTAGTGTTTAGTTTCATTGTTATTAGTTTTAGGGTGAGTTTTATTTTTTTATTTCTTACTTTTAGTGTTTATATAATTTTATAGAGTTTTTGTTTTTTAATTCATAGTTTTAGATTAGTATCTACACATTTTTGTGTTAATTTTTTATCCAACTTAAGTTTAGCATTTATTAGTTTTCATGCTATTTTTGATTATTCTTATGATTAGTTTAAGTTGAGTTTTTGTTGGTTTTAGTTGTACTTTTCCTTTGGTGTGTAATTTGGGTTCGGGTTAGGGTCTTTGTCCGTTGTGACGTCAAAAAATAAACTGCCCCCTGCAAATAGCAGACGTCCAGCCGTGTATGTTAGCAACAAGCTAGCAGACTTGAGTTCAGTTTTTGGGTTAAAATCTGAAATGTTTCATTGTGTTTTCATTTATATGTTAAGAGTTTTATGTTGACAATTATTCATCCCCCAAAGTTATTTTTTTCTCTCTCTCTCTCTCTCTCTCTCCAGATTTTTCTCTTCCAAATCCTGCGAGGTTTAGCGTACTGCCACCGGCGGAAAGTTCTCCACCGAGACTTGAAGCCCCAAAATCTGCTGATCAACGACAGGGGAGAACTCAAACTGGCCGACTTTGGTAAAGACGCTTTCTTGCCTGCATGCTGTGAGAAATGATTGATCTCCATTTAAATTGCTCTTCTTCTTCTTCTTCTTCTTCTTCTTCTTCTTCTTCTTCTTCTTCTTCTTCTTCTTGGCAGGTCTGGCCAGGGCCAAGTCGGTGCCCACTAAAACGTACTCCAACGAGGTGGTGACTTTGTGGTATCGGCCCCCCGACGTGCTGCTGGGTTCTTCCGAGTACTCCACGCAGATCGACATGTGGTGAGTGGGCCGAGCGCAAAAGCGTTTGTCGCGCGCGTGACGCCCGAGTCCGACCTTCTGCTCAAGTTACCGACGGTTCCGCCGCTGACGCACGTTTGAAATGAGCGCAAATGCAGGGGAGGCAAAAAGTACTGGCGCTCTGCCGTACTCCAGTCGAAGCTCACATTTATTTTTGCTGGGAGCACCGTCTGCCATTTTTCTTTGACATTGCTGTTGAAATGTTCTTACTTGTTTTTTTGGTATGAATCTGAAGTTCATTTTGCGTCTTGCCTCTTCCACGTGTCAGGGGCGTGGGTTGCATCTTCTACGAGATGGCTGCGGGCAGGCCGCTGTTTCCGGGCTCCACCGTGGAGGACGAGCTGCATCTCATCTTCAGGCTGCTGGGTGAGTGCCCGCGTGCTGCCCCCTGGTGGACACTTTATTTCAGGCGCAAACGGCGGCATTATGTAAAACAGTATGCTGATACCAAAATAACACATTTGATTATACTGTATTATTTATAGTGATGGACAATTATTTAATAAACACCAAATTGTCAATTTTACTTATAAAAAATCATCATCAAGTCATTGACCAAAATTTAATGAGAAGAAAAGAATGAATAACTAGTGTTTATTAATAACAATGTTAATAAAAATAATTCATTAATTTGATTACAAGATTAAAAACAAAAGCAAAATTGTTGAAGTTAACTATTTTTGTATTTTATGACGTACAAACATCTTTAATTATTGGATAAGCTGCATGAATAAAAATAAATCAAAACTGTATAATAAAATGTAAAATATGTTTGCTAATAAAATAATATATTTTTAAGAATGATTTCGATTGTGAGTAAGTAGCTAGCAATGATGCAAAATTGTTAAATCTATCAAAGTTTTTATTTTTCGAATAGTTATGTATTTAATTCTTCAACTAAAAGAATGACCCAGTATTTGATGAAATGAGTTTAAAAAAAAGAAATGAAAACATTTGTAAAATAAGTCAGTTTGTTAATAGTACAAATGAATGTTCTTTTTTTCAACCTAACAAATGTAGTCAAATAAATACAAATATGTTAAATGCGAATTAATTTTTTTAAACAAATGTTTTATTATTTACAATCATGGAAAATTATTGAACGAATAAATACAAAACAAAGTACAAAATGACGTATATATTTGTATTATTCAATCTCAGACGGTGTCAAAAAGAGCAAACTGAATGCGGGACAGGTGACGATGAGCAAATTGTGTCGTGTGTCTTGCTGGTGCAGGCACTCCCACGGAGGAAAGCTGGCCTGGAATCTCGTCTGTGGACGAGTTCAAGTCGCATAAGTTCCCAAAGTACAAAAGCCAGCAGCTCATCAACCACGCGCCCAGGTAAGCCCACACACACACGTGTGTTCTGGATTCTATTTGATTCTTTTTTTTACACCGCGCTCGCCCAAATGTTGCTTTTAGTCCGATGGGGTTTGAATCATTGGAAAAGTTTGTCTTGATGGGTTGACATCATGACATGGAATATTACGTATGAAACGGTTTGAGCCGCATATTTTGTTTCAAAGGACGTCTTGCTGCTGCTTCTGGTGTACCTTTCTTGGCCACACGGGGGCAGTAAAATACAGAATTACACATATGCGTGGAGATGATCGCAACTCAGCTCAGTAGGCTGCAGTAATATCATATTCCTCATTTTTCATAAGAGATAAAGAACCTGTGAGTATTCGATATTGTCTGTTTCGCTCCACGAGCCTTCCTATGGCGTTTTGCACTGTTTGTTAGCATTAAGCTAAATGGGCTTCATTGTGGGAATGCTGAAGCATTACCACATATGTTATTGTGACTTTCATTCTCCACACTTTTTTGCCGCGTAACAACTCCCGCATTATACTTCAGATTTACACGTTCGAATTTCAACTTGCTTCAAAAACTCACGCCTCCCGGGGGTATATATCGTCTGATTCCAATTTATAAAGTATTGGCACAATTTAACGTTAAATATCAACTTTGCCGTTTTCAATGGGACTGATATGGAAATGTTTCCAAGTCCCGCTTTCCACGCCCCCTTTCATGACATACAACTGATCATCATTACGACCTGTCTGTTACTGCTCAGCAGTGCAATCGGAGGTCGCGGGTTTGAATCCCACCTTTGACTGTACATTGTAAAAATATCCATGGCCATTATGCTAAGTGATAAAACATGTATACCGACTGACTTTCATGTCAAGAAAGGCCTTATAATTTCACTGAAATGATGAAATGACACTTTTGAAAACAAATAAATTAACCATGATTTCGAAGGTCACGTTTTATTCATTTGTCATTTAACAAAAAAAAAAAAAATCTTCATAATGTATCTTTCAATTTACTATCCAAGCACGTGCATTCAAATCTTAGCATTCCCACGCCATTTCTGCAGAAAGTGCACTTTGTTCCGTACTGTATGTACGTACGCTCCACATGCAGCGCCTGCAAATTCAAATCCGCACACATTTTTTCCCTTCAATATTTTGAAAAACATTTAACCTCGTTTTCCATTCACTGTAAATGTGCACGTGTTGTGTAAATACGGCGGTGCGCGAGGGCGAAGGGCGTATGAGCGGTGTTTACTGCAGAGGGACGCGCGTGTCACTTCCTGTAAGGAAATCTTGTGGAATAGTTGAGCGCGTTTCCTTCCTCCGGCTGGCCAACAAAAAATGACTCACCTGCACTTTGCTGACCTCCCTCTCCTGCGCAGATTGGACGCGGACGGCGTCGACCTGCTCATGTCGTTCCTCAAAGTGAGTCCGGCCGCAATCTTCCTGCGCAATCAAGTCGCGCTTGACCTCATTTGCCGTTGTCGTTTTTTTTTTGTTTTTTTTTCGACTGGTCCCGCAGTACGCGTCGAAAAAGAGGATGTCGGCGGACGAAGCCATGAGGCAGCCGTATTTCCGGAGCCTGGGGCCTCGCGTGCGCACGTTGCCAGAGAGTGAGTAAGAAAATGGCAGCCAAGCGCAGCAGACTTGGCAGGAAGGCTCGCTACATGAAACACACTCGCTCGCTCGCTCGCTCTGACCTTCTGCGTGCGTCCCCCCCCCGGCAGACGTCTCCATATTCACGTCGAAGGAGGTCCAGCTGCAGAGAGACCCCGGCTGCCGGAACTCCTCCTACCCCGAGTCAGGTGACGCTCGCGGCCCAATTCAGTGCTTCTCGGAACGGCGGCGCCCGCAGTGGCTGTGCCGGTCCGACCCCAGCCATAAAAAATGTCCTGCTTCCTCGAAATCCATCCACGAGGGGGTGCAAATCCCCTGTAGAAAAATTGCCAGAGGTTGGCTGACGGAAAATGCGAAAATGCAGTTTGACCCGCAAATGGCGCACGTGACACAAAGCGCCACTCAAAATCTTTTGCAATCGATGATGTCGTCGCATTTAATAAATGTCATACTTTCTTGATAAAACTAACCGTACTAAATCAGTTGCTCCTCTCGAGTTCAAGAGTAGTTGACTTTTTAATTCTGCTATTTTTAGTTTTTAGAGCAGGTTTGCTAGTTTTTAATTATTATTTTTTGGGCTTTAGTTTTTACTTTGTATTAATTTTTTGGGGGGGGTTATTCATAGTTTAAACGTCATTTTAGTGTTGTTGGTTTTTTTAAGTCTTAGTTTAAGTTTTTATTAGTTTTAGAGGTTTTGTTTTTTAATTCACAATTTTAGATTTTTTTCATTAGTTATAATTTTAACATGCGTTTGCTAGTTTTTCATTTTATTAAGAAAATAATGCTTTAGTAGTTTTAATGTCATTTTAGTGTTTTTTTTTTTAAGTCTTAGTTTAAGTTTCATTTTTTTCATTTTTGTTACTTTTTTATATAATTTTAGTTTAATATTAATTAGTTTTTGTGTTAAATGTTTTTTTATTCTTAGCTTTAGTTTAGTTTTTGTTGGTCTTAGTTTTTTTAAATTTGGGTCTTTGTCAAGCGCGACAATAAAAAAAACCCGTCTAATTTCAAATCACTTTCGAGCTCGTGTACTGTATAAAATAAATTGGTCAAGTTGAAAGCCGAGGACATTTTTTGCTAAAATTATAGTTTGCTTTAAAAAAAATAATAATTGTAAGCAGACAATACAGTTAGTTAGTTTTTATTTTATTTTTAATAGTCTTTTTTTATTATTTCAGCTAACAAGAATGTTTTTTTAAATGGTACTTTTTGTCATTTTTCCCTCCTTTTTTTTGTTAAATTAAAAGCTCTGATGTGATTTTGACGTTATAAATGTATTTGTAGCTAGTGACAATTGATAACTATTTAATGAAATATTATTTTGTTCAGTTCTTTTGTGTGAGCTAGTTCTCGAATACATGAGTTAAAACAAAACAAAAACATTTTTGTTTAATTGTCTTGAGGTTGAATTTGAGCAAACATGTTATTTTTTATTTTTTTTTTTGCAGGTAACGGGAAGAGCCGAAGACAAAGCTTGCTGTTTTAGATTCTTTGGACTTTCTTTTTTGTTTAGGATGATTTGGAAAGAATCTCTTGAGCTGTACAATGTCATTGCTGGATCGTGGTGTAGCATATATCATCATCACCATCGTCATCATCTTCATCATCAGCCCTCCAAACCACTCGCAACAAGGTTTGGCCTCAGCGTGGCCCAACAGACGTTTATATTCTATATTTATTAAGAAGAGAGAATGTGCTGCTAAAATCCGACTACTGTTTAGAATTCTAACTGGCGCTGTCACTTTAAGAAGAACATGCAATGTGTATAGATTTTTAATCTTTTGAAGTGGTTAAATTTGTTGTTGTTGTTGTGATTTTCTTCATTTTTCATACATAGAACTCTACCTTCAACCAAAACAAACAAACAAATGTTTTCATTTCCTGTTGAAAAGGTTTGGACTTTTCTTCCCCCCGCCCCCTTCATAGGCCGTGTCGACGGGTGAAAGCTTGCTGGCGAATCATTCCGGTCAGGTAGCGTGCGTGCGTGCGTGCGTGCGTGCGTGCGTGCTGGGCATTAAAAGCAAGGTACACCTCCCACGCTTCTTCACACTTGAAGCCCACCATCTTGTGTCTGTCATCTTGTCTGTTACAAAGCAAAAGTTGAATTGCATTCACACATAATGGCAAATATTTGGGAAAGACCATTGAGCGTTTTTTTTTTTCCCCGCATACTTGATAATCCAGCTAAGGACGGCTTAAAAAAAAAAAAAAAACGTAACTCGTAAGACGGTTGTTCTAGCAGGATGTGTCGTAAATGCGCCAACAGCTTTCCATGCACACATGGCCCCTTTTCTTTTCTTCCATTGAGTGTCTTTCACAATGTTTTAAATATGTTTTGTATGATATTCTTTTGTGAATAATTGTTTCTGCCGCTATGTGGAATTGAGTTGCAGTCGCCCACCCAAAAAAGAGAAAAGAAAATTAAATCTCAAGTTTAAACTAGAACGTGATTTGTTTTCCTTCTCATGTCAAAAAATAAATAAAAATAAATCACAGCATCAAGCATTCAATGCTTAGTTTATTGAAAATGGACGACATTCTTCACAATACAAAATTATACAGAATACATACTGTATACCACGTCCAGTATAAAAAGAGAAAGTACTAAAAAAAAAAAAAGGCTTTTCATTCATTTGAAAATCTTGTCTTCAAGGAGAATTGGGAGGCCACAAAAATGAAGGCACAGCCGGTACTATCTGAGAAGCAAGTGCATACGTTACATAGAAAAACAAACGCCACATTTGAAATAAGAAGTTATGAATGAGCGTCGAGCTAGAATTCCACAGCTAGCGATATGGCTTTTTTTTTTTTTTGTGTGTGTGTGTGTTTTTTTTTTTTTTTAACCGAGTGCTTTCACCACTGCGACCTCAAGCAACCCAAGTGCAAAAAAACAAATCACGAATGAGGTCACAAAACTTGTCTCAAGAGGATGTTGACCAGGATGAAGACGAGGCGACATCCCTCTCCGGGGGTGGGAAGGATCAGGATTTGTGGGTACTGGGGGGCGAGGACGAGGAGGAAGAGGAGGAGGAGGAGGAGGAGGGTGTTCCTTCCAGACTTGGCAGGGGGAGCGGCATGTGTCCGTTGATGAGGCTGGGAAACTGTGGAGGAAGAGAAGGTAAGGTGAGGCGGGGCGGGGCGGGTGGAAGTTCTGTGAAAGGCTCGCTTTCCGGTGAGGAACCGCCACATTCAGCTTCCTGTTATTTGTTCATTGTGCCTCTTCCTGTTCGTCTCTGTCCCCTCCCCCCCCCCACCTCCGACCCGAGTCCACTCTTTTGTAAAAGGTCTCCACTGTCACGAGCAGCCAACTACGTTTACAACCTCATCTCAAATATTTGCTCCGTGCGCTCAACAGTCTTTTTGTTTGTTAGCGTTTCTCTGAGCTCCGAGTTTCATCCAATCAGATTTCAGCATTTCAGCCTTTGTGTGTGTTGCCATGTCAATGTCATCCGCCCTGCACCTTTGCAATCAGTCGCGCTGGCTCAAACAAACCATTTTTGAAAAACTAACAATCTTCAACTATTAAACCTTGCAAAGAGCAATAAAATCGACATCATATTTCCGTGAATCGTGCGCGTCACAGGCAAAGATTTTTTTAGTCACGTCTGCCTCAGTCGGAGCCGTCTTGCTTCAAATCAGCCTCGATGACGTCACCATTTTTCCAGCCTCTGATTGGTCGGTCAGAGCAAGCCAACTTCAATTAATAAAACTGGTCAATACGGTCAAGTTTTTTTTTCTTTTTTTTTCCTCTTTTCTTCCCCATCAGCTGGTTTCTGTCCTCTGATTGGTCCGTTAGAGCAAAACTTGTTACAGCCATGTTGGGCTATCAAAACACATCTGTAGCGATTAGCACACACAAACACATGCATTAATCAAGGCACGTCCCGCCACAAGGGGATCCGGCGTGGGTGCGGCGTACGAGATGTGCGTGCGTGCGTGCGTGCGACGAGTGCGGATCCGCTCTCGAAACCAGTTGGCCCTGTTCGGGCTGGTTGGCTCCCCTGGGCTCAAACAGGAAGTCTTCACAGGATTTCCTCTCCCGCGCTACACTGCTGAAACCGGACACCCCCCGCCGGACCCGCCAGCAAAGTCTGATTAGACGACGCACAACTTGCGCTCGTCCGTTGCGGCGACACAAAAAAAACCATGTAGAAATGGCCGCCGACATTCTTCACGTGGCATGAAGAGAATCACGGCAGTTTACTGTAATGAATATATTCTGATGAGCTGGAAATTTTCACATAAATAGGACAAACGTACAATCCGATGAGTTCATATAGTCGACGTTACGACTGCTTGTGAAGGCCCTGTGGGCAGATTAGATTGACATAGCAACACAAAGAGGCTGAAACCTGATTGGATATATTTACTGGAAGCGCCGCAGGCGAGAGAAACGCTATCAAATGGAGAGGAAAGATGATTGGCAAAAAAAAAATAACAACTTGATGGAGCACATTTTCAAATGTTGGTGTTTGTGATCGTGTTTACTGTTTAGGACAGCTGAGATCACAATTTTACAGGACTTCTCATTTCTAATTCCGTTTGTTGGCAAAAAAAAAATATTACCGTAGACGTCCACATATCCAGTTTGGTATTCATTGAATCACTTTTTTTTTTTTATAATAATACCATCTTATTTATGTGTATTTTTTTACCCGATTTTTTTTTAATAGATAAAAAATGTCTGGATTTTAACGAGTGTCAAATATTCACGAATTTTCGCCGTTTGTGGTCGGGTCTGGTCAATATGTCATAATAATATAGTATTATTATTATTTCTTTATTAGTATTTTATTATATTTATAATATTATACAATAATAAAACTAGGTTCTAATGGCCTTCTGAGGGAAACCAGAACTACAATGTGGCCTCGCATTACAAATGAGTTCGACATGCACACGATGGCACACTTTAGTACTTCGAGACCTCCAACCTGGTTGCTAACTTCGTCGCTGTACCCGAGTCGATTTTTCAGACGTCTGTGCTTGAATCATTTTCTGACTTTCCTCCCTACAATTGAAAACAGATGTGTACTTTCTACTCCTTTGTTAAAAAAAAAGAAAAGAAAAAAAGTCTTGCTGCTCCTTTCAAGCTCCGTGGATGACAACGTCACGTTTAAAAAGAGAGCGCGAGATCTTCTTTGAGATCTTGAGGCTCTTTTAGAGGGCGGGAAAAAAAAGAGGAACAGCAGAAACTTGGGAGGAATGCGAGCATTAACAACCGAGGCACAACTAATTGTGAGACGCGAGATATTCTCCAGCCATGGCCTTATTTCTCGGAAGTGTTGACCACTCCGAGAACAATTTGTGGCAAATGCAATGTAGCCTAAAACGTAGCAGCTTCTGACATTCAAAAATTGGCAGTCCAATCTAACAAAATACAGTCAAGTGTATTTTTTCCAAAAATAAATTTTGGGTCCCAGTACATGTATTATGAGAGTTCATAAAACAGGGAATCTATTTCTATTTCTTTTTTTTTTAAGTTATCAAAATTGGGATATTTAGCAGTAAAATTATATTTTTGCTGAATCTGTACTTTATTTTTTCAAGTAGTTAAATTTGTGCTTCTACTTTTTCTCCATAAGTATCTGAACTGAACTTTACAGGGTGTAAGTACTTTTGCAAACAATGGGTAAACAAATTTTTTTAGCCAGAGGTGGCAAAATCCAGGTCCAGAAAGTGAAAAACCCTGTCACAGGTTGGCTTTGGCCATTGATGCTAACTAGCTAGCCCCCTAGCAGGTAAACGAGCACCATGGGCGCTAGCTAGCTAGCTAGCACCTGGGGCTAAAGCCTAACTGTGGCAAGGTTTTTACTTTCTGGACCTGGATTTGCCACCTCTGCCTTTAGCCCCCATGGAATCGCGTCTGTTTTTTGTTTGTTTGTTTGTTTGTTTTCTTCCACCATGCGACACCGTACTGTCCACCGCTATAAAAAAAAATGCGTCACACATCGGCCTCACCTGAAACAAGGATCCGTGGCCCTGCAGCCGGGCGGGGCTGAGCGGGGCCACGGGGCTGAGGCTGCTCCAGAAGTGGATGCCGGACAAGAGCGGACTGTGAGCCAGCAGCAGACCGGAGGGAGTCTGGAAAATGAGGAAGGAGAAAGAGGAGGCGTCAAGAGGAGTGCACGGAATGGCTCTTGAGGCCTTTCTGGGCTAATGCGAAACATGCTGAAATGCAAATGAAGCCGCTTTTTTTGGGGGGGGGTGGAAAAACAAACTGGCGGAGCAGGAAGGAAGTCTGCGGTTTCTCCTTTGGAATACACGGGTGACGTTAGGGGGGGGGGGGGGGCAACTAGAGAGAAAACATATGAAATCAATTTCTCTCTGGGTCTTCCAGTCCCCCCCCCCCCCCCCCCCCCCCCCCGCCCTCCGTCTCGTGTCACCTCAGAGAAGCGAGCCAGTGTTGCAGCCCCACTCGCGTTATTAATGGAATTATTGGAGCATCTGGCATCACTTAAGGGCCTTCTTCCCTCCGCTCGGCTCGTCGACATTTTTTTGCCGTGCTCGCGTCTTGTTTTGACTCCTCCCGCCAGGCAAACAACGCCGCGTCAGGATCCCGAGCCGTTCCCAGATCATGACAAATATTTGACAAGTCATCTGTTGACATGTGATGAAGGCAACTGGATGGTTAAATTAAAGAGCAAGTGGAAGGTGGAGTAATGAATGAATAATGTAATGGGAAAAAAAAATCCCGACTAAAGACGTCAGAGGATTCAGAAGCGATGTGGAATTATATATAAATATTTCTGCTTGACAGGTAAGATTATCACCCAGTTTTCGATTTTTAATTGGTTGTACATGGAAAACACAAAAATACAATTTAACCGATAACATTTATTGTAATAGTAACATTCCATTACTTACGAGTTCAACTTATGAGTAAGTCATGCTAGCAACATAACGGCCATGACTAACGTTAGCTCGTTTTCAGTGCTAATGCTAGCGCTGCTATTTTTGTTGAAGCTGGAAAGCGTTCATTGTGACTATTAATCATGACTGCGCACTTTCATAATGGCGGGACATTGTGAATGGCCAAGTTTGAGAATGACACTTGTTATTGAGGGCGTCCATTTGTCAGAGAAGATTGGTGAAGTCAAGCTACATTCTAAAACCTTGCCAGCAGTTTCAAATCTACAAACTCCCTTTCATTTTCTCAAACACACTTGGCGGGAAAAACCTATAGAATGTTTTCACCGGTATGTATTAATTTGTTTAATATCAATAAATCAATATTTATGGTTCATCACCAGTGACCTCGCTATATCGTTATTTTAAAACAAACTTGTTTTATGGATTTGTCCAATATCTTCCTGTAATGTATCTCCTTGCATTTACACTTTTGATTGTGAATTTTTGAATGCAGAAAAACATTGTTCAGGATTTTTGTTTTGTTTTTTTGCAGCCTTACGAGAATGAGTGCTCATCTTTCTGCATTCCTGCAATATTTTTGTTGACTCCCAAAAAAATCTCTCAGCCTTCATTCAAACTCCCAGAGGCATTAGTGCGGAATGTTTTGGCGCGAGTGTTGCTCTCTCAGCATCGACACTTTTGTCCTCACCTGCGCGGTGAAGAAGGCGGGCGTGAGCGATCCGGACGGCAGCGCCGGACTGTTGAGGGCGATGGAGCCGATGTCGCTGGCCGCCAGCAGCAGGGAGGGGGCCGAGATGTCCAGAGCTTTTGGCTTTTTGCTTTTGGCCGGGAGTCCGTCTCCTCGACTACAAGTCGAGGACGAGGAGGAGGCGGAGCTTCCGCCGCCTCTTTCCGCCGGAGGTCGCAGGGCTCGCTCCCTGCGGCCGGACGAGAGGTTGAGGGGCTGGGCGCTCTGCTCCAAGAAGTCCCCCTCCAGCCCCTCCTCCTCCTCCTCGTATTCATCCCGGTTGGTCCGCGGGGGCGTGGCGGGCGACGCGTACGCCTCGGCTTTGGCGTCGTTGGCGCAGAAGCGGATGACGGAGCGCGGCTCCTCGCCGAAGGCCCTCAGAAGCTCGGGCCGGTTGCGGAGCGAGGCCACGCTGAAGGACGAGTAGAGGCCCGAGCGCAGGTAGTCGTTGCGGCAACGCTGCGGCCCCAGGGCGGCCGCTCGCGCCCTCCTCAGGCACTCCTTGGCCTGGTCCTCGTCCTCGCACTCCTCCGCTTCCCCCTCATCCACGTCGGCCTCGGGGGGGTCGCCCTCCCGCGGGGGGAACCTTCTGGAAGTCAGGCCCATCTCCACCATCTGCGGGTCCATCTTGAGGATCTCGGGGAAGGAGACGAACTTGTAGACAAACTTCTGGCCGATCACCTTCTTGATGATGTTCTGTCGGGCGGGAAGAACCACAAGGAATCTCTTTAGGATCGGGAAAACCAAAATAGCATTGCAGTACGAGACCCTGCTTTAGGTTGAGGATGTTCGATATCACTTTTTTTTTTCTCTCCCCGAGACAATAATAATTAGGGCGGGGGGGGGGGAAAAGTCCACTTTAAAAATAGGTTGACTAAAAATGGCTGCCTCGAAGCCATGTTTGCGCCACCGTCCATGTTTCTACAGTTATTGAGCTCATTTTAGCTAACTCTTTTTAGCTAGCTAGCTCCACGCTTTTACTTGTTGAAACATCGTCTGTAAGTGACTTTTAAGACACGATTACACGAAAGGATATATGTGTGAGCTGGAACCGGTGAACTGTAATGGTGGTTAGTGTTTTTTTTTTTTCCTTAAATGTAAACCTTAAACGTGTCACTAGCACGCTAATGCTAATCGCGATTGCTAACCGTTTAGCGTAGGCTAATTTTGTTGGTGTTTTAATAATGCATATATACAGCAGATTAAAAAAATAATGAGTAGTTATATCTACTCAGCTAACTTATGTTGAACCTCAGTGGATTAACAATAATATATATATATAAATATAATAAATATATAAAAATCGCTGTTTGTACTTTTACTTGAAGGGGAAAACAAATCAACATTTTTGTTTACAACATTACGTCTTCTAATTGATCATACGTTGTGTTTTCTAGATCTCAGTGGGCAGCCATTTTGTGGCGATTGTTACCTGAGCCCTCAGGCACTGTGATGTCATTTTCAGTCGGCAACAGAGGGCGGTATCTTGACAAAATGGCCGCCGCGTCTGATTTTGCTGCTTAATTCCTATTTCTTAACGTAAATCAAATGTTTGACCCGACTTCCCCTCCCATGAACGAGAGCTGACGCGAACGTGGCGGTTCCCATCGCAAAGGTATTGCGTAACGGCGACGCGGCGGCGTTGACCTTGTCGTAGTAGTATCGCAGCGCCCGGCTGAGTTTGTCGTAGTTCATGTTGGTCTTGTTCTTGCGCAGGCCCCACAGCTTGGCCACCTCCTCGGACTTGAGCAGCTTGAACTCGCCGTCGGTGGACGTCCAGCAGATCAGGTGCTTGTGGCTCTGGTCCAGCAGCAGCTGCAGCAGGAACTGCCACAGGGTGATGGCGCTGTCCATAGCTGCACGACAGCGCAAGCCGCCGGTTAGTCTCGCACGGGCACAAAAGGTCAACTGACTGAGCACTTTTGTTGCTAGGCTAGCAGATTGCAAATTCAGCTCGACTGACCTCGCCCGGACACCTTTTCTTTTTTTTTTTTTTGGTATGTTTAGTGCCGAGCATAAATTTGAGTTAGGAGCGCTACGCTAGCTATGGTGGTGGTGAACTTAGCATTGTGCTAAAGCTGGTGCGGCCATCTTTTCAATGTTACTGCACATTGTCCTTTTCATGAACTAAACTCAAATGATTGTGAACAATTCTTTAAAAAAAATCGGTTGACACTCCCAGTTGGAACTAAACGAAGAAAATGACGTGTATTTAGTAGGGCTGCCAAAATGAGTGCGTTCGTTTGAATTAAAGATTAGAAAGCTCTTAATATGAAAAGGAAAATGCGCTGAGCTGTCATTAATGTCTTACAAATGCAATTATGCCATCTAGTGGCAGAAAAATTACCAACACAAATCAAAAACACTTTTTTTCTTTTTTTTTACAGTACATCTTTTTAATTTGAACTCAATTCTATTATTATGACATGACAAAAAGATGCAGCCATATTTCTATTAGTTAACATTTGTTTCCACTTTTATGTTAAGAGTATGAAAACTTCCCCCCAAAATGTGTTATTGTACATTTTAGAAGAGATATAAAATTTGCGATTAATCATGAGTTAACTACTGAAGTCATGTGATTAATTACGATTCCAAATCTTAATTGCCTGACACCCCTAGAATTTAACCAAACCACACAACTTCCGCAAGCTTAATGCTAACACACAATGTTAAATGCTATATATGAGCTAACAAAGTTAGCAATGATGTTAGACCTTATAAACTTTTAAACAACTTGTTTTTGTTTATTCTCTGCAAACAACTCATCTTAGCGCAGCTTTGTAACATGTGACCATCTGTCTTGGTGTTACGTCATCGAGGGTACGTGGAGCAGAGCAACCATGAAATCATCATACACAAACAATTTAATGCTGTACTTTTGACTACTTACCCCAAAAAATTTGAGGGCATTTTTTCCCGGAACGAATTCATGGCATTTACATTTATTTCAATAGAGAAAGATGATTTGAAATACAAGTGTTTTGATTTATGAGCCTGGTCATGGAACAAATTGAACTTGTAAGTCAAAGCTTCAGAAATATCAATTGAATTTTCAAAATGAATGGGAATGATTGACGCAGGCTTTTAAGGGGCGTGGCCTAGTGAGTGACATCAGCATCAGGTACCACGCGGCTCAAGTGTCACCTTCTGGTTCCCGCTCCTTGCGAGTGTTTTCATTTTGCATGTATTTACGTGACTGTTTAAAAACAAACGGCGCCTGTGGCTCTCCTTGCCCACATGCACGGGCATCCCCCAACTTTAATTCCTCCATACTTGACTCGAGCGACTCCTCGCAAGCTGTCAATCGCGATGGCCGACGTTCGGCCCCGAAAGGAACACGCGTCACACTTCCTGTGGAGCGAAAGACGGCCATGTTGGACCGCAAGCATACTTCTGGCTTGAGCTGCTGTTCCTCCTCGTGTGTGTTTTTCCTCTACTGCGTCTACCGCCACATTCAACTACGCACACGCACGCACGTGCGCGCGCGCTTCTATTCATGCAGCACACGGACGGTCCCGCTCCCAAACTAAATTTAGAGCCGGTGGAGACGTCGGGGGGGCAAACAAAGATCGTTAAAAAAATACATTCCGTTTGATTCAACTGCTTTGTTGGGGGTCCGCATCGTCATTTAGCGTTTTGGGGGGGGGGGGGGGGGGATGCTTGCGAACGTGTCCGTGAGTTACAGCAACAACAAAAAAGTTGCTAAATGACATTTCCATTGCGTGATGATTTTGTTTTTATTTGGAAGACGATGTAAAGTGAGCCAACGTTCGTAGTTAGCAGGAAACGTTCAGAAACGGCGCAATCCAGCACCAGCGCTAACTGAAGCGCGCGTGCGGGAGTTGCCATAGTAACCAGGAAGGAGCGGCGGTAAGGGAAGTTCAGTGCATGTCGAAGTCCGAATGTGGCAGACGACACATTTGCAAAGACGAGGCGGCTCACTCGACTGAAAACCACACAAACAAAAACAAACAAAAAAACTTTGCTTGAAAAATGCGCGATATAGCGCGAGTGCCAACCAGCAACCGGAATACCGCAGGGAAAATACTTTTGCCAATAGTGAAAGTCTGCGACTCATTGACACCCCCTCTACAAAGATTTTGAATTACCTACAGATGCCACAAGATAGCGTCAAAGTACTACCTATGTTCAAATGAAATTTCACAAAGCACTTCTATGTACCTCCTTGGCACCAAGATACCACAAGATGGCAGCAAAGCACTACTTTGGTCTAAATGGAAATCCACAACTGACTTCCTTGGTACAAAGATGCCAGCAATAAAGCACTACTTTTGCCCAAATAAAGCTCCACGATTCACTTCAACATATTTCCTTGGTACCAGGATGCAATAGGAAGGCGGCAAAGCACTACTTTGGTCTCGATCAAACTCCGCGACTCGCTTCAACATTCTAGTTCCTTGACAACAACATGACACGTGATGGTGGCAAAGCATTCGTTTTGTCAAAATGAAACTCCTCAATTCACTTCAGCAGACACACTTTTCACCGCAAGACAGCAACAAAGCACTAGTTTTGTCCAAATGACCAAATTAAAAATAAATTAATTAATTAATTAATAAAAGTGAAAAGAAAAACAGATATAAAAAATCAAAAATTAAATACAAAAAAATTATATAAATGGAAATAAAAACAATATTTATAGATCTAATGAAGCGATTAATCGCGATTAATCAAAATTCAAAGATGTGATTAATCTGATTAAAATGTAATTGTTTGACAGCAATCAAATAAATACAAAAATAAATATCTAAATAGAAATCAAAATCAATCAATAAAAACGCTCCGCTCTCCTATTTATTGATTTCATGCTGCAGACGCTCTGTCAGGTCGAAATGTTATTCAAATGAGGGGGCGGTCCTAAGCGTGTCTTGGGTTGGGCTCCACCATTTAAAACTTTTTTTTAATTATTTGCATTTTTTAAAATTCTTATCAAATTTTTGAATGCTGTTTTTTTTAGATCCCTTTTTATTTTCACTTGATTTATTTGGTCATTTTCTCATTTTTTATTTTGGCAGTTTTAATCCTCCAAACCAATTTTGTGGACTTTTCAGTTCGTATTTCGCAAGAACAATTGGATGGCTGAGCTTTGTTGATTGTTGACAGCGGAGTGCACGTCTGGCAAGAGGAACGGCCGGCTTTCCGCCGCACGCCATCCGCCGCCTTTTCCGGCGGGCCGTGCCAAACTACAAAGCTGTCAAAGTCAGGACTTCCTGCCATTCTGCTTCCAAGGACAATCGGGCCGGCCGAGGGATCCCGCGGCAGGGGAGCGCTTCCTTGCGCCGCCGCCGCCATCGCTACGCACTTCCCTCTGGTCAAAAGACCGCCATCATCATTCATCAAGCCTCAGGTGCGGCGCACTAGTGGCAAGGTAGCGGAACAGGATGCGAGAAGGGAAAAAACGCCATCAACAAATCCACAACTCCAAGTCATTTTTGGCCTGTTTTACAGTTGACAGGCAAATCCAAAGCCGTCAGCGCTGCAGTACCGCGTTGTGCCACAACTCGCTGGGCAGTATTGAGCTCCGCCGGGCAGAGAAGGTCCCCAAGGAGCAACGGTTGTCGCTCCCACATCCTATTGTGAGTATTCTTGTGTACGACGTGTTTAAAAGGTCAGGTTGGACTTGGTTTGCGAGGTTGCGGCGACCCCTGTTGGTCCGTTTCAATTCTAATTAGGCATGTTCTTGGCCACCTATGTTTGTTGCTAAGACCCACGCAAATCAACCGACGGACGAAGTTGCTCGCTACACGTTCAAGCTTTGCTACAAATTCTTATTTCTCAATGCGTGCGTGCATTGGGCAGTGTAACGTTATTAGTCATTCTAAGTCATATTTATATTTATATATAAATTAATTTCAGTGAATGGTACTTGCACTATTTTGAACTTTATGTATCGCTAAGTAGCCCGGCCGGCTAAGTAGCATTGTATTATAGCCATACAATGGCTCCTGTTAAATTTGTATTGTATTGTATTTGCTTTACAGAAAACACACACACACACACACACAAAGCCCCGCCCCCTCCCCACAATTAAACAACAGAAAAACATAAGCTGGTCTGACCGTTGCCTCACCTGGACGAGCTACGTTCGAACCGGACACACTGCAGCGCTTCTCAACCTCATCATTTATTTCGGCCAGCAAATATTTTTCGCGGCTCCAGCTAAGTTCCGTTAGCCCATCAATGGTGTTTTACATTACATGTTAGCATTAAGCTAGCCAACTTTCTTTCCACCAAACGGTGTTTGAATGTACACCATTTCATTCAAATCCAAATCAGGGCTTTGGTTTCATTCAGGATTGCCCGACATGGGTCCGTTTTAAGATACTGAATTTAAGTCGCAAAAAAATAAAATAAATAAATAAATAATAGAATAAATAAAAATCTACAAGTGAGAATAATTGTAAAAGGAAAATATTTTTATATTTATTTTCAATTGTCTGGGATATGCTCAATTTTACAGCTAAAATAATATACATGAGTAATTATTTAATATTTTATTTTATATCATATTTAACTAGTGTTATAATTTATATTAAAAGTTATACATGTATGTATTTTTGGATTAACAACAAAAATCCACAAAATTCAGAAATTAACTTTTAAGATGATTGTTGACTTTAAAAAAAAACATTTTTATAATAATTATTTTCCCTTGTCATGAATATTTTCAACTTTTAGAGCACGAAATATTGAGTAAATAGAATTATGACATTTGATGATAACAAAATGACAACAATTACGCAATATCACATGAACGGGATTGATTGACTTTTTGAAAGTGATTTTTGTCGTTGTTTTCCAAAATAAAAGCAGATGTTTGCAAATGTCTGATTTAGATTCAACACAAACGATAATCGGATAATCGGCCTGCTCTCCTGAAGCACGGCAGAAATCGGAGAATTACTTTTGAGAGGCTGAAATCAGAAGACTTGGACTATCGTTTATTAAAATAGTTGCTGATTAGTTTGATTATCGAAGACTTACTTTTGACACCTCTAGCATACTGCATTTGTATATAGCACATATACATATTTCGATTATATTATTAGAAAATTGACTTATATTCACGTATGTTTGTCAAAATCAAGCAATCGCACTTTGTGTCAATTTTTGGAAACGATCTGAGTTTGGTAAAGCAGAGCAGCTCTCTCCCTCGACGGCGGTGTCGGTCGGGTGAGTCACGGCCGCAGCGCCGGGCATTCTTGTGGGCATTCTTTCGCCGGGGACGCTCGGGGCTGCCGTCGGCGTCCCCGGCGGGCTCACAAAGCCGGCCAGTGTGTCGGTCCAACGGAAACTCTTAATGAGATTAGTCGACGGCCGGCGTGGTGCAGACATTACTCGGCCGTGACCACATCGCGCCCTCTTCCTGTTCGTTGGTACCGACGTGGAAAAAGCCCACGTTGTGATTTCTTCACGATTCTTCTCTTCGCTGCTGCTGCTGCTGTTGTTGTTGTTGTTGGGATTGATTTGCTTTTTTGCTCTTGCATTTGCAATGAAACTTTTCGAGGGTGTGTAATTTTGTCATTTCCATTTGTCCACATCAAATTGTACCTTTTGGCTCTAAAACACATTGGTTGAAACACATGAAATGTTATAAATCCTTATTATTAACTGGTTTGAATCATGCAATTGAGGTCAAATGGGTTCTTTGTATACACTCGATTTTTTTTTTTTTTGACCAGATGACATCATTTATCAATTCTGGGACAAGGCAGCAATTTCCTGTAATACTGTGAGTTTCCAAAAGAGGCGTTTAGTGGCCGAATGGGGCGAATTTGGATTTTTAGTAAGTGGCGACACCCTCTGCTGACCACGGAAGACAATTACATTTTCATTTAACAAGTGCTGAACTAGTAGCAGTATGAGTAAAACTGTGTTACTAGTAAGAATATGTAAATATGTCATTTTCTTTCTCAACCTTCACATTGTGCAAACTGTCATTTGAAATGTTAAAAACGAATACATGACGAGAAATGATGTTAGTCTTTTTCTCTAGCTAGGTCATCCAGTTAGTTACTAGTTAGTTACTAGTTAGTTGGTCTTTTTTCTCGTTTAAACAGCAATTGAATACAAAAAAACCCATCAAAACAATCTTAAAAGTCTGTACGTGGCAAACGCTAACCACGAGGACGCGAAAAGGTTGATAAAAATCGAACAAAGCCTGGCGTTTTGAAAAGTCTCGATGATTTTTATTTATTTTTTCTCCCAAGCTGTTGCTCGGAAGCGCACCGGAAGAATGAAGACAAGCTGCGATTCTGTTAAAAAAAAAAAGTGGTGCGTTCACTGCTTTTGAACAAAAAAAGAACAACGCAACGACTCTGGTCCAAACACGCAACTAACTTGCGGGGGGAAACAATAAAAATAGAAAATGGAGGCAAATTGTTTACCTGCGATCACTTCCGTGGCCTTTCTTCCCCGCCGAGGAACTTTAGCGCAACGCCGCCGGAGAGGTCGCTTGTTTTTCCATGCTTGCTACGCTGCTTGTGCTCGGCTTGAAATCGGATCCTGTGCTTTTTCTTCCTCCGAGCAGGAAGTCGGAGCAGGCAGACGCAGAGCCGGCGGCTCACTTCCTCTCGCCGACGATTCCCCAGGCGCTCTGCCGTCTGTGTAAACACACTTTTCCTCCCCTCCTCTTCGCCTCTGCTGCCTGCCCGCTGACGGACGGCAGTCGGCACACATGGCGAGCGACACACAGAAAGAGAGAGAGGGGGAGGGAGGGAGGGAGGTATTGAAAAAAAAGAAAGAAATCCGACAGCCCCTGAACTGACATCATCTGACCGTCACGGTGCCTTCAGGAAAGCTTTGTCAATATGAGCACCTTGTACGAAAAAAAATCTATCTTTTCCACTGTTGTTGCCGTTTTGAAGGCGCCTAAGCAGACGAACGCTTACGTAACCTTATTTAAGTTAATGCTCATTTATTTTGGCGTATTACTGGATATAAATCCAGTTATCATCGTTCGATAGCCGTCGTGGTGCCTTCAGGAGAACCTCGTCAGTTTGACAAACGCGTTCTACAGAATATTTTTTTTAACGCTATTTATTTTCTTAATCTTTGTTTTTTAAATAAACAAATAAAATTGATTTGATGGCATTCGGTATGAATTGGTTAATTTGAATACCACTACAGATAGAATCCTTTTTCTGCTATTTTTTTTCTTTATATTATAACTTTTTTTTTTTTTTTAAGTATTTTAGCAAGTTACTAAATGCAATTTTTCTGTACAACCTATAATTTGTTTGGTGTCTGTCACGGTCCCTTCATCAATGACAATTCCTACACCAGCTTCGACGGTTTCCCTTTTCATTTTTTGCTTTATCTTTAAAAAAAAAAAAAAGAATAATAATAATAAACCGCACATTTTAGCGTGTCCCTTAATTTAAAATCCGATTTTACCATTTGAACCTGCAGCCAAGAAGGAATATCATTTGTTCGATGTCTGTCATGGCGCCTTTAGGCGTCCCTCGTCATTCCGAGCGTCTTCATAAAAACAGTCTGCAAGTGCTGTAAAATCACGTTTTGACAAACGAGAGTCTAAAAGTCAGAGACGGTCCAAACCAAAAAAAAACAACCAAGCACCTGCTTAGTGGCCCGCAACCACCAGGGGGCGCCCAAGCGCAATTAACGGTTATCAGAGGATGGGCACCGGAGTAGCAACTGTTTAAGATCAAACTACTTTAGAAATAGAAAACGAACAAAGTTGTAAGCTTTTCATTCCAAACTTTTCAAACGACTTAACGCGCGCGACGTGCACGCTTCACTTACATCACCACAAGGTGATTTCGGCCCACGATGTCCCAACACCCCTTGTGACCGAATGACCCCCCGGGCCTTCCCGGGGGGTCAGTCCACTGTGCCGCGGAGGCGTGGCCCCGGGCGGCCGCGTCTGATTGGCCCCCGCCCGCCGTCCGGCCGCAGCCTTGTGGCGGTCCGCGACCCCGCCGGCGCTCAGTGCGCCAGCAGAGTCCCGCCATGCCTTGCTTCACCGTCCACGTCCGAGATGAGTGGCTGGCGGTGCCGTGCCGGGACCGCAAGTCCACCATCCGCTGGCTGGGCCACGAAGCCCTCAAACGCTACGTGAAGAACAAGCCGGACAACGGCGGCCTCCAGGCGCTCAAGGACACCCGCTTCGCGGTGCGCAGGTGCCAGGGGCTCGGCCTGCTCGACGCCGACGACACCGTCGACGACGTCCTGGAGGAGAATGACTTTGTCGAACTGGGTTAGTCCCAAAACAGGGGGCGTCTTCGGTTTACGACGGGAGTTGCGCGTAAAGCAGAACGCGCCGCCGTCCGTCATTAAGAAAACCGCGCAAGTCGAGTCCGAGAAAATGTGGCATTTGTGTGGAAAACAAGCGAACGTGACGTCACGTTGCCGTGTGAGGAGGACTTTTCACTTTTCAACGCCGTTCGTAACTCGGACGCGTCGTATAACCGAAACCGCAATAAACCGACGACACTCCGTGTTGGGCACTCATTGAAATTATTGAACATTTTAACATAAACCGGCCTTTACTCTTCTTTACTTAAAGTAATTACACAGCAGATATAAGAAGTCTACACACCCCTTCAAATGGCAGAGACCAAGATGGATTTTTTTTTTTCCCCCTCATGTGATTTTTTTTTTATCTCCTTTTCCTAAAAGAGCTCAGCATTGTTCATTCGGTAATGTCGTCATCATTGCAACCCTCGTTATCTCCGTTCTTTTCGTCATTGAATCGTACAGGTCATAGGTCGCATGAATGGTGGAAAACGTTTTGAAATGACTATATTAGCGAAGAACCTGGCATTTGACGGAGGGGTGTGTAGACTTTTTCAAACGCATCACCGTATGTCGCGACACTACCCCGATTTGCTTAATTTTGTGAGCAAAGCACGTGACCGCTGTTGTGTTTGCAGTCATCGACGGCGACACCATGTGTCCGGACTTCATCCCGTGCGCGCCTGGAGTTTCCCACCTGTATCCGCTTGCGCAATGTGAGCCGTTGAATGACATTTGCATTTGAAACGTCTTTTCTCCTTACATGAACCACGCCCAACAAAATAGCACGGCGGCGTACAGAGAGCCCGAAGACGTGAGTCACTTTTTTTTCTCCACGCTTTTCTGCGTCTTGAGCGCATAATTGAGCACATTCTTGTTTTTTGTTTGCTCGGCAGTCCATTTGCTTGGACGGCAACAGCCTGACTTCGACACACCTGGTCAACTTGGGCAGAGGACTCTACAAGATAACAGTCAGTAAGCGGCCAAAACACTCCCGATTGACAATGCTGACCTTTGACTCTTTTATCGTCTCGCATTCCGGCAAACGTTTTCAGCTGGCCGCGGAAGCCGAGAGGAAAGTTGTGCAATCCAGAGAGCTTTTGGACACCATCGTCAAGGAAAACAGAGGTCGGACCTCGTCGACGGGAAACGCGCCGCCGCCGCGGCTGCCATTTTATTTTGGGCCGCTCAATTGTGTTTTGGCTCTCTTTTCACTGCAGTTGTTTACGGGATCACGACCGGTTTTGGAAATTTTGCTCGAACCGTCATTCCTGTCAGCAAACTCAAGTAAAAAAAAAAAAAAAAGAAGAAGAAAATTGTTTTAAAATGTAAATGTTTGGAGCTAAAGCCTGATTTTCAGTGATTTTTCTTTGTGTGTTGCGCAGGGAGCTGCAGGAGAATTTGGTGCGCTCGCACTCGGCAGGTAAAGCACAATTACCAGAGGTGGCAAATCCAGGGCCACAAAGTGCCACCGTTTTGGCTTTAGCCCCTGATGCTAGCTAGCTAGCTCCCGAGCGGGTAAACCAGCACCATGGGGGCTAGCTAAGGATCTAGCTAGCTAGCAGTTTGGCTTTAGCCCCAGGTGCTAGCTAGCTTGCTCCCTAGCAAATAAATGAGCACCATGGGGGCTAGCTAGCTAGCACCTGGGGCTAAAGCCAAACTGTGGCAGGATTTTTACTTTCTGGACTTGGATTTGCCACATCACACAATTACTAACATCATTGCATACAGACGACTTCAAATTTCAAAAAACGGGAAAAACAATGAAAAGAGCAGGGGCCCCAAAACGGAACCCTGTGGAACACCATATGATAGTGGGACAGAGTGAGACTCCAAGGCTAGCACAAAAAGTTCTGTCTGCCAAAAAAGGTCTCTGCGTGGGCAAAAATGTCAATATTTCTTACATTTTCATGACATTTTTAGCTGATAATTTCCCGATTTGATTTGCAGTTTGATCAATGATGTCATTAATCGACTCTGCGAAATAAAACTAATGTTCAGCTGCATGTTTGTCACGTTTAACTGTGGCGGACCCCACAAATGAATTTGAGCGGCTCGCTGTCAAGATGTCGCTGTTGTCATAAAAACCTTTTAAGTGAAATAGATGCATAAATAAATAAACAAATAAAGTTATTTAAATAGACATATTGCTTCATCTTGTGTTCAATTATCGTTTTTTTTCCTAACTCGATCAATGATCGCCCTCAAAAATGTTGATCATGTAAAGCTATAATGTATGCAAATCACCCGCTTTTATATTATTACAAGTCAAAATTGTACAGAAAGCACGAGATTTTTTTTTTTCCCAAATTCTTCCAACTCCTTTTGAACGGCGCCGATTACATTTGCTGAACGAGGCAGTCGACGGATCATCGAACCGAAGGCCTTCCCCGACCTAATTAGGACCCATATTCATCCTCGCGATAGTTGAATTGGGTTCGGTTGCGATGGTCGCTTCTGAAAAGTGGGCGTGTCTCGCAGGCGTTGGAAACCCGCTGAGCCCGGAGAGGACACGCATGCTGCTGGCTCTGAGGATCAACGTTCTGGCCAAAGGGCACAGCGGCATCTCTCTGGAGACCCTCCGCGCCATGATCCAGGCCTTCAACGGTGAGCAACGCCACTGCCACTTCCTGTCGGCGGCCATTTTAGGACAGAAGTACTTTGACTTACGCGTGCCCCAACTTACAAGTTTTGTCGATTGTTTTGCTTTGTCAGCTTCGGATAGTTTGAATGGAGCAACTCAAGATACTACGATGCCCTGGCGCGTGGGCAAGGAGAGCCGCTGTTGTCACACAAACACATTGCAATTATTGTGTTGATGTGTGCCTTTAAGGGGTGTGGCCTCAGGAGTCTTGTTTGTTGGCTTGTTCCTTGCGAATGTTCTCGTATTGAGTTTGTTAGTTTGACTGTCGCGTTCTTTGAACGACTGAAAGCATCTGCAACTGTGGCTCTCCTTGCCCACATGCCAGGGCATCACAGTACCTGAACGACTCAATATTTTCGCTCCGCCAAGCGACGGCAGGCAACATGAAAAGCTCGCAAGTTGGAGCGCTTGAATTTGTTGCGGTTGGCTAACGCGGCCTTCCCCTTTCCCGTCGCAGCTTCCTGCCTCTCGTTCGTCCCCGAGAAAGGCACGGTGGGTGCCAGCGGCGACCTGGCGCCCCTCTCTCATTTGGCCCTGGGGCTGATGGGCGAGGGTAAAATGTGGTCGCCCAAGAGCGGGTGGGCCGACGCCAAATACGTAAGATAAGATCTCGCCTGCCTGCTCGCTGAAGGACGCGAGGTCCAACAGCAAAAACATGTTTGCCTTTCACGACCCTTGACCTCTAACATGTCTTTGATCTGTGAGCAGGTCCTGCAGGCCCACGGGCTCAAGCCAATATCGCTGAAGCCCAAAGAGGTAATGTTGTTGCCGTGTTTGCACAAAAGAGAAGCAACGCAAGGTCCACTCGGACCTTGCGTTGCATCATTCATAGCAAGTCAAGGACAAAAATAGACACGTTGGCTTTTTTTCTTAATCATTCACTCCTTTCCAGTTAAGTTGTTGGTTCATTTGCTTTGTGTTGCGCACGTGCTCTATTCGCAAGGAATCTTGGGTCTTTTGAGTACAAAATACGACTTGTATGCACGGCAGCCATCTTACGTTGCCGCTCGCCACACGAGCCTCACTTGAGCACTTACGTTTCTCGGTCTCAAAAATTCCAATGTGTACACACATATAGAGCTGTCAGAATCCATCGATTAATCGATAAGTAATCGATTATCAAATTAATCGACAACTATTTTTTAATAATCGAGTAATCGTTTGGAGCCATTTTTTAATGTAAAAGTGTCCCCAAAAATAATTTCAGCATATCAACAATAATTGTTAACTGATTTCTGTAGTACTTCATGAAAGAAGACCGATAATCTTGTGTGTTTAATTAAAAGACGACATTTTTTGCAAACATCTGTTTTCACTTTGGAGCACAATGACCAAACTAGTAACATAATACAACATCAGTCCCTCTTTTTTTTTTATCACTATACAAATACAAAGTGCGAAATAAACACCAATCACTGCTTAATAAACAGGGATTTTTTATTTTTTTGTAATTCCCTTCAATGCAAAATTAAAATGAATCAGATTCATCGATTAATCGATGGAATAATCGATAGATTAATCGATAGATTAATCGATTCTAAAAAATATTTGATCGTGACAGCACCACCCACATCAATCCGTGCGTCTGGCGCGAAACCCACCGTAAATACAAAACACAGCATTGTTTTTTTTTTCCTAATATGAGCTTCTTTTTTTTTTTTCATTTTAAATATCATGAGTTTTTACTTCTTCTCTGCTTTGAAAAAGAGCAGGAAGCGAATGAGCGAATTGCGCCACACGTGTCACATGACTGCAACGTCTCCCTGGCAGGGCCTGGCTCTGATCAACGGCACCCAGATGATCACCTCGCTGGGGGCGGAGGCGGTGGAGCGCGCGCAGGCCATCGCCCGCCAGGCGGACATCGTGGCCGCGCTCACCCTGGAGGTGCTGAAGGGGACCACCAAGGCCTTCGACAGCGGTGAGCGCCGCCCCGGGGGTCCTTCCGCATCTTCTACCATTCCGCGACATCGAGGTCGACTTCGCCCATTTTTTTCTTCGCGGCAGACATCCACTTGCTGAGGCCCCACCCGGGACAAACGGAGGTGGCCCTGCGCTTCCGCTCGCTGCTGGACTCGGACCACCATCCGTCCGAGATCGCGGGTGGGTACAAGAGCCGCCTGAAGTCGACGGAAGCAAACGCGACCCGCGGCCCAGATTTTCCGTCGGCAAAAGGTGAGAATCCTAAAAGATTTGTGTGTTTCCAGAGAGCCACCGCTTCTGCGACCGAGTCCAGGATGCTTACACCATGCGTTGCTGTCCTCAGGTAAGACACATTTGGCTTCACAATCTGCACCAGCGGTGGCAAGTCCAGAAAGTCCAAAAAGAAATCAACCGCCACACACCTTCAAAGTCGTCACGTTGGATATGAACTCGCTTCCTTCCAAACGATCGCAACGCGTTGCCGTGTATTCATGGACCTGCTCCTTGTTTGCCGCTTTGCTCAAAGGTCCACGGCATCGCCAACGACACCATCCAATTTGTGCTCAACATCATCAACACGGAAATCAACAGCGCCACCGACAACCCCGTATCCTTCAGTCTGGGAAACGTGCAGAATTACCCGCCGTCCCCGTCGAGCAAGAACCGCGCAGATCTTGCGCTGGTCGACGTCAAAGATCGCTCGAGTGCGTTGAACGGCCAAGTTGCGTTCCTGTGGCCGCCACATCAAATCTAAAAGTAGTTGGGTCAAAGATAAGCCATTTTGGGTCAAAAAAGGGATCAACTCAACTTATTGGGTTATTCGATTGACCCAAATTGTTGGGTCAAGTGAATGACCCACAAAACATCCCCAAAATTGGGTTGCTTTGTGGGTCATTCATGAAAAAGAATTACCCAAGTTGGGTCAGTTCATTTTTGACCTACTTCAATTGGGTTATCCAATTTACCCAAACCCCCACAAAACAACCCAATACATTGGGTTGCTTGGTGGGTTATTATTTAATTTGACCCAACTATTTGTGTTAAATAACTCAAAATTTGGTCAGTTCATTTTTGACCTACTTCAATTGGGTTATTCAAGTTACCCAGAACCCCACAAAACTTGGTGGGTTATTTCATTTGACCCAACGTTTTGGATCAAATAACTCATTTTTGACCAAATTCACTTGGGTTATTCGATGAACCCAAAAAAGTTGGGCCAAACGAATAACACACAAAACAAGGCCAAAAATGAGGTTGCTTTATAAATCTGTTTAATAACTCAAAAAGTTGGGTTGGTCCATTTTTGACCCAATTTGGGTTCTTTTTGATCCAGCCGTTTAAATTCTTTTTTTTTTATCTCGACTGACTTCCACTAATGTCCGATGTAACTTGGGTTTTTGCATCCATCCATTGTCGCCGTTTTTTTTCCTATTGGCTGCGCAAGATGGTGTTCGCCGAAAGAGGGGAAACCATTTCAGGTGGTAATTTTCACGGCGAGTACCCGGCAAAGGTAAGTGCGGCAAAACGAAGAAAGCGAAGGCGTGGCTTTTGCCGCCGTCTCGGCATCTGCTCTCCTCCCAGGCTCTCGACTTCCTCGCCATCGCGGTCCACGAGCTGGCCTCCATCAGCGAACGCAGGATCGAGAGGTTGTGCAACCCGTCGCTGAGCGAGCTGCCGGCCTTCCTGGTCAACGAGGGGGGGCTCAACTCGGGCTTCATGATTGCTCATTGCACCGCCGCCTCTTTGGGTGGGGCTCCTCCCGTCTTGCTTTTCCCCCCAAACGCCCCCCCCCCCTCCGCCGCCCCCTCCTCACTCATTTTCCGTGCACAGTTTCAGAGAATAAAGTTTTGTGCCATCCTTCCTCCGTGGACTCGTTGTCAACCAGCGCCGCCACGGAGGACCACGTGTCCATGGGGGGCTGGGCTGCCCGCAAGGCCCTCAGAGTGGTGGAGCACGTGGAGCAAGGTAAGGAAACCGGCGCCTCTTGTCAAAAGTTGCCGCAAGTACAGCGGGAACCTTCGCTTGGCGAGTTTCTCAAGTTACCGATTGCGGCGAAGCTTCGGGGTGAACGGACGTCCCGGGTTACGCGAGTACGTCAATCGCGCGGTTGTCGTTAGACGACGAGAGAGGAACAGGATGTTGGAATTGCTTTTATGACATCATAATGTAAACAAAAAAGCACGTTTTGAACTTTCCATATAACTTGGAAGGACAACGTCAAATAAAATAAGAACGTGACATGAGAATAGAATGTCGTAAAATAATAGAAACGATAAAGAAGAAATAGTGACTCTTTCTGTGCGTTTTGGCCTCTTGGGGGCAGTGTGGTGCCGAGCATCCATATAAAGTGCGTGCAGAAGAAAGTTACTGGACTGAATTCTATTAAAATAACTTGTTTTTCACACATTGGGAAGAATTTGTGCCTCTGCGTCGTGTTATCTTTCCCGTATGTCCTCCCACAGCATTTGTGTGTGAATATTTGTTATTTGAAGGAGAAATACTTCCCAAAGTCCATGCTAACTTCTCGTTAGCATTTGAATTAGAACATTAGCGCAAGGCTAGCAATATTTTAAAAACAAAGCGTGTTGTATTTAAATATACAGCGGATGTCTTTTTTTTTTTGTGCGTTTAGTTTTACAGTTAATTCCCACCGCGGTGTCCATGAAACAGCTTCAAGGACGCTAACCAGAATAACATACATTTGCTAGTTGCTAATGCTACGCAAGCAAAAATGGTGCACTTCGGTTTTTTCTTCCATTTGAACGTTTTAAGGGGGAAAATGTTTTGGCCAACGTTTGAAGGGCAATCATTGGCCGGTTAATCAATCGGGAGACGCAAACAAAAGGAAAGCGCGATGAAGTGACTCCGAGTTTGTGTCGAGTTTGCGTCGCGTTTTGCGTCACGTTTTGCGTCTGTTCTCAGTTCTGGCCATCGAGCTGCTGGCGGCCTGCCAGGGCATCGAGTTCCTCCGCCCGCTGCGCACCACCACGCCGCTGGAGAAGGTCTACGACCTGGTGCGCAGTGTGGTCAAGTAAGTCCAACACGCGGGGGGGGGGGGGGGGCCAAGGTCCAAACGAGCCGTCCTGCTCGGCCGCAAGCGAGGGTTAATATTTATCCAGTGTTCCCGCCCGCGCAGGCCGTGGATTAAAGACCGGTTCATGTCGCCGGACATCGAGGCGGCGCATCGTCTCCTGCTCGACCAGAAGGCAAGTTCGGCCCGAACGCGGCTTCCCGTGTTGCGCGCCCGTGCATCGTCGTGAGCTCTTTTCCCCAACGCAGGTGTGGACGGTGGCCAAGCCGTACATCGACAAATACCAGACGGAGTACATCCCGGAATCCCGCCCCGTGTCTCCCACCGCCTTCTCGCTGGAGGCGCCCGCCTCGCCCAGGAAGCGCTGTCGCCACGAATGAACGTGGCCAAATGGCGGCCGTTTGGTCGGGACTGCCGGCCGTCGGCGTGCTGCATAAACTCGTAATTGATCCTTTAGCGGCTTTTGAACCTGCACGCGCGCGTCGTCATCTGATTTAGTTAGTTCTGCCTCACAACTACCTCAGCCGTTGTACTTAGCTGCCTTCCAGTCCAATCTGTTAAATGGTGTTGTATAAAATGACATATTTGATCGCCGGCAATACAACTTTGGAAATAACTTTGTAGCGTGTTATCAATGTCTTTCTTTTAGCAGTGGAATTCTCCACTTTGTTCTTAGTGCATTCATATTCCCATTTTTAGCACTTGCAAATAAAGGTTGAGTTGCGGCCGGGGCAGCACACAAGGCCTCGCCTAAACGCCATCAAAAGTACTCACCTACTTTTACAGATTTCATTACATCACATATGAAATATTACAACATTTTAGTCAGGGAAATATATTCATTTGTTCCTAACGGTCTGTTTTCTTCATTTGGCCTTTCTCTTGGCTACACACTGCTTCTACCGTATATATATATATATATATATATATATTTAAATATATATATATATATATATATATATATAAAAAAAAATTAATATATATATATTTAAATATATATATATATATATTTTTTTTAATATATATATATTTAAATATATATATATATATATATATTTAAATATATATTAGGGTTGTTAGAAAATATATATATTTACATCAGTTTTTAAAAATAAAAACAAAAGTCCTTCGAGCCGGATTTGAACCAGCGACCTAAGGATTCCAGCATTTCACACTCTACAGTCCTCCGCTCTACCAACTGAGCTATCGAAGGTACAATTTTGACATTGACGAAAATGTCTTTATATCTCTAACCACTTCCGAATCCAAGCTGCTAAATCAATATGCCGGCGAGGTTTTTGCGCTAAAGGCCAAACAAACCGAGGAAAAACAAAGAAAACGTTGTCTCCTCACAAAGAAGCGGAAGCTTGTCATAGCTTACTTTAGCGTCTCTTGCTAACGCTAGCTAACATATGAAAGCAAAAAAAAATGAACACGCCCTCGTCGTGAGAACAACATCGTTCAATTGGACTAATTACCGAAACTTGACAACTTCACAGGTAATCACTTGTGTGTGACGTCGTCATTCCTTCGTTTGTGATATTGTCGTTCGTAAGTAGCAGTATTACCTTCAAACGATCTTAATCGAAGTCGAATTCAAGCCAATGTACGTCATAAAAATAACACTGTGTACTTTCGCTTAAGGTCACGAAGCAGAACAAAAATAACAAACACTTTTATAAATGCATTCAATAAACCAGTAGGTGGCAGTATTGTAACGTTTTACCGTAGTGACCATTTACTGTCAAATGAGCCCACTGCCCTCTCAACTCATTTTCCCCCCATAGACTTCTTGTAATTGATGGAATTTCATTGTGCAGGTGTACAAGGTGTTTTATGTATTTTTTTTTAATCCCCTCTGATTTTTTTTTTTTTACAGCATGCAGCTGTTTACTGTAAAATTCCCTGATTTTATTTGATATTAAAAATGTCCACCTGCCGGCTTTTATGACTGCGCGCCTGTTGCGGCTTTGTCGGTGCATGCAGACTCCAGCAAAGCGGAGTTTGTAACATCACGAATAACAATAAATCGCACTAAATTCCAGATGAGTGTGACTACTGACAAGCGGACGGACAGATGTGCAGTTTAATTATTGACCTGGGTTTAATGTATCTGGCCTGAGGGCATGCGCTTACAAAATGTTGACTTATTATTAGACAACGTCGTTTGTGATCATTGATAGAAGCGCTGCAGGCCGGTGGATGGGGTGGGGTGGGGTGGGGGGGGGTCCACTTAGCATTTTACAGTCCTGAAATAAAGCTGGACGGCATCTGTCATTTCATCATGCGGGACCCTTGCAGGCACTGAATAAATAGAAGAATTTCACCAGAATTGCATAACGATTCAGCATTGCCCTAAATACAAATACATAAATTCAACATTAACCAACACGTTCGAGGCTCCAAATCGGCCACAAGCTTTTTGTGGTCAGCCACAGAATCTTGCCAGTGGTGAGCAGTCGGTGACGCTTGAAGCGCTGAGCTACTGTACGAGTGACCTCAATTCTATTTTGTCGACTTGACATCGTTTACATTTAGCGCCAAAAGTCAACTCTCTTCATTTCATGGCGTTTCTCTTGGGTACACTGGTTCCAAATGTGGATGTTGCATTTTTTTTTTTTTTTGTCCAATCCAAAATACAGCCACGTCAAATGAATAGAATCAGCCCAGAGCGGAGGAGGCGGGACTTCCGACTTTCTGGTTTTCACACATCAGCTTTTGTTTCTGTTTCCTGTTTGCGACGTGTGGGCCGCGTCCCGGTTCTTGCGCTTCCGCCTTTGTGCCCCTCGGTTGCGCGTTCCCGCCGACGGGTGCGCGTGTGCAGTGTGTCGGTCTCAGTTGTCCGCAGCATTTCAGAGAGTGGAGACGGTTGGCTCGTGCTCGTGTTGGAACGCGGCCATCAGTGGTCGGAAATGACGCTGACGTGTGAAACCCGGAAGTGGAAAGTCCGCGGCATCTCCCCCATTCGCAATATATTTAGCAATAGAACGAATCACAATTTCAACTCTCTTATGTGTATCTAATGTTGTGGCTATTGATTCGCACAGTTGAATAAAAATCTAGGGACCATTCATTAGACATGTTGTAGTTTATTTAGCTACGAACAGCCAAAATGAAAAGAATAAACCTTTTAGCTTGTGTGTTTCAAACAGAGGTGCAAAAACATTTGCAGCACTGACTCAACTGCTGTACTTAAGTATCGGCTGTAAATGTACTTAAGTACAAAAGTAAACATTTACTATCAATTACAAACAACACCTTTTTTTTTGTCATGTTGGTACAAAGAAAAAATGCAAACAAAAATAAAATAGTTGAGTGTTTGCATTGAGAAGAGAAAACCAAACCTGGTAGATGTCGCTAATGTTAGCTTAGGCTAAGGAACAGAAGGTACACACACCTGTTTTCAAATGTAGGGCGTAAAAGAATAAAGTGGTCCAAAAAAAATAAATACTCAAGTAAAATACAGATATCTGAAAAAATCTACTTAAGTACAGCAACAAACAATTTGTATTCGGTTACTTCTCAACACTGCTTCTAAAACGGGTGCGAAAAGTAGCCAGTATGAAAGATCCAAGTGTCCAAAATGCAAGGCGTCACTTCACCGGGCCTTCTTCCGGGCCGCCGTGACGCTGCCCCACACTTCGGTGTAAAGCAGCGTGCCCGCGAACACCACGGCCGTGCCCGCCCAGTGCCACGCCGTGAAGGGGTTCCGGAAGTACAAGATGGAGAAGATGAGGCTGAGGAACTTCCTCAGCGTCACCACCAGGGTGACGGTGAGCGAGGCGCACTCGGTGGTCAGGATGAACACGCCGCGGATGCACACGTACCTGAGGGGCGGCGGTTAAAGGGAGGCAACAACGTCAAGGTGCGATCGCCCCCCCCCCCCCCGCGGGGGCGGTGGGGGGAAAAAAAAAAAGGATACTGCGTGATGACGTTGACCAGCAGGTAGAGCCACATAATCGGAATATTCAGTTGGAGAACCGGAACGAGCACTGGAGCTGCAAAAGGGAATATATTTGTTGAGTAAGCAAACAAAAGCAGCTTCATAAAATATGCTGTCACCATTGAATATTTTTAGAATCCATTAATCAATTCAATGATTCATTTGAATTTTGCATTCAAGTCTATTACAAAAGCTTTTTTTCCACTGATTACTGTTTATTAACCACGGATTGGTGTTTATTTCGTACTGGATTTGTAATAATGAAACAATTAAAAGGTGGATTTGATGTTGTACTACGTTACCGGTTGGGTCATTGATTTCCAAAGTAAAAACAGATGTTTTGCAAATGTCTTATTTTGATTAAACACAGAAGATAATCATTCTTTTTTTCATGAAGGACGACAGAAATCCGTCAACAATTACTGTTGATATGCTGAAATCAGAGGATTTGGACCATTTTCAATTAAAAAATGACTCCAAACGATTACTTGATTCTTAAAATAGTTATCAATTAATTAGATGATCAATTACTTGTCGATTAATCGATTCATTTTGACAGCTGAAGCGCTATCGTACACTTTTTCAAGTCCAATTTAAGGAACAGAAAATATTAGGGCTGAGTGTCGATTCTAATTTCCTCAATCGATTTGATTTCGATTCACAAGGATTCAGTTCGATCCGATTTGCTTCAATTCAATCGATATTGATTAATTATGGAACATCAATTCTTCTTAAAAATCAAATCTCGACAAATTCCCCCCAAAAATTTGCGAAGGTCATAAATGGTTCAATAATTGTAAATAAAGAAGTGCAATAAGTCCGGTCTTTCATTAATGTAAGAAAATACTTTTAAATTCATGTGAACAATAAATTTCAAAAAAAGAGTAAGACACAAAAAAAAAATTGCCTTTAAAATTCTATTTTCTTATGAATTTATGGGAAAAAGGAGAAATCATCAGGCTCAAAAAGGAGAATCGATCTCATCCCTCGAAAATCTGCCTGCGAGTTTTGTTTTATGCATCGCTGCTCTTTTAAGTGGCAGTTTTTGGGAGTCGCGCCGACGATGGGAAAACGCCAACGGCCTGAAAGTGATCCCGATGGCGATGGCGATGGCGACTCACCGCTCTGACTGAAGCGGACGCTGTGGTCGTAGATGTCCGCGGAGAGCAGCAGGAAGCCCGGCAGAGGCAGGAAATGCTGCGAGGGACAAAACAAACCCCCGAAGGACGCCGTCGTCGTCGGTCACAAGACGGATGACGGCGTCCAACGACGACGAGCAGGACAAACGCCGTATTCAGGATGAGGACAAACAACTCACGTTATAAAAAAGAGCCTCTTTGGAGTGTTTGCCGAACTTCTTGTAGAGCGTCTCTTGGAAAATTCCCATCCGCGCCGACATGAGCAGCGCAAACGTCAACATGGCGATGCCTGCGTGGGCGGCGACCAATCCGTTCGTCAAGCGGGACAAACAGAACACAATGGATCAAGTGCGGGGGGGTCGCTTGACTTTCAACCAAATGAGCACATTTGAGCTCTCTTTTTAAAAGCCCCCCCCCCCCGTTCTTTTGATACTTGCTTTTAAAAAAGACATATTTTGCCCTAACAGTCGTCTCGTGTCGCCGACAAGCTCACCAACAAGCCAACGCGAGAAGGCATAAAATCCTTCCTCCTCCGAGCCCTCGTTGGCCACATTCTGCACAAAGCGGAGACAATTTTTGCAGCTCGCGTGAAAGCCGACGACGCGGCGGCGCCGGCCGACTCACCACTTGCTTCGCCGACATGACGGTGCAGATGAAGATGCCGGCCGAGACCAACGCGATGGACAAATACTTGCTGGCGGAATATCTGCGCGAGGGCCGAGGACAGAGGCAGAAAGTTGGACGAGAGGCAGCGAGAGGGAGCAGAAGAAAGTGAGAGGGCCGTCCACCTTTTCTTCAGGATGACGATGCCCAAGATCATGTTGGCGATGAGGGAGCCCTGCAAGCACGCAACACGTCGCGGGAGACACCATTTTGCAATTGTTTGCGTTTGGGCCCGACTGGCATGGAAATGGATTTGTTTTTGGGCAGATGACGATTTTTTTGCAGAAAAAATACAGATCGCAATGATTCATTATGGGGGGGTATCAGGCGATTCTTTTTTTTTTCATCGTAATTAATCGCATGACTTCAGTAGTTAACGCACGATTAATCGCAATTTTTACAACTGTTCGAAATGTACGATAAAATATTTTCTTCTACGTTTTTATGCTCTTGTTAACATAAAGGAGGAAAAACGGAAAACTGTCCAAAAACGATATTGATTTGTGTTGGTCATTTTTCTGCCACTAGATGGCATAATTGCATTTGTAAGACGTTCTAATCGTTAACATGAAGTCATTTTTATTGAAAAATTCGATTACATTTAACATTTTATTAAATGAATTAATAATTAATAAATATTAAAATAAAATAAATATTAATTTAAAAAATATATATATATAATTTAAATATTAAAAATATTATTAATTAATTATTATTAATTAAAAAAAAATTAAATGTTTTTTTATTTTTTATAAATAATAAAATGGAAAAATACTGGCACTAAAATAACTTAAAATTAACTCAAAATTAATTTTGACACCCTTCATAGATAACGTATAAAATAACAGCAGAAATAAATTCTTGCCGATTCCTTACCGATCTGAAGATCATGTGCAGCGGCAGGGCGATGTTAAAGTTGAGAGCGTAGTTGTTGATCACGCTGACCGTGAAGAACATGGTCACCATGATCACGTAGTTGCTGGCGGGAAAGAAGACGGCGATGACGTCACACGGGGCCAAACGCCGGGCGGCGGCGGCGGCGGCGCTTTTGAAAGCGCTCACCTGACGGGGATGGCGGGCTTCTTGGTGCCCAGACGCGTCTCCAAGATGAATCCCTCCAACGCGATGAACACAAACTGCGCAAATGTGACGATGTTGCCGCATCCTGGGAACTCTCTGAGGAACGCAAGGAAGGGACGATCCAAACTCATCGGGGGGGAACGTAAACATCATCCTGAGATCCCAACACAGCGTGAAGCCCCTCCCAAAAACCATTTGACGTCGAAATGAACAAATCTAATCATTTTCTCACATTGAAACAAATAGAAATGACCAAAATAACAAGGAAAATAGCAGGCTATAACATTCATTTGATAAATTATTCATTAAAACTTTGCATCTGCTTTTTGCATCCAAATGAATTCATGCAGGCTCCTTGTGGCGTGCACAATTTGGCCACCAGGGGCAGTAGAATTCCGTTGATCTCTACGTCTATATCAATCTGACAGAGCTGTTGCTTCAACGTGACATCGAGTTATGAGCAGCTTTCAGGAAAAACTAAATGCAGCAATTAAGTACTGTGATGTCCTCACATGTGGGCAAGGAGAGACACTTCATTGAATGGTACAAAGTTACAGTCAAACACAAAAACAAAATGAGAACACGCAAGCAACTACTGTCGACCACAAATCCTTACTGTTCGTCACTAACTAGGCCACGCCCCTAAAAGCAGACGTCAAACACAATACTACATAAAGTATGTGCTTTTTTTTATTTAACAAAAAAAATACAGTTATTTTGTTTATATTCTCTTATGTTTATATACAATACAGTGCTATGTTTCTTGATTAAAAAACTTGTCACAAAAATGTTTTGGGGGGGGCTTAGATGAATGAATGATTTTTCGCTTCATTTCAATGGATAAAATTGATTTGACAGAAGAGCAATTCGAGCTACATCATGGAACGTACACAGCTCGTAAATGGAGGTAGCGCGGTACTGTATATCGAATTTGGTCCAAAGTGCATCAAGTCCATGCAAGCGTGTGCGTGACTAACCTGACAAGCAGTTCGAGAGACACCACATTGCTACAACATCCGACAAAAACCAGAATGATGGCAAAAACGGTGCCCATGGCGGCTCGCGACAGGCACCCGCTTGTGCGCGTGAAATGCAAGTTGTAAAAGTAAAATGTTAACAAAACAAAAGCATGCCGCCTGCCAAGGTGCAATTTGAGGCCACTCGAGAGGCCGCCTGCTTGCCTGCTTCCCAAACACGTCAAGTCGTCCGCGTTTCCGGGTTTCCAATGGCTCACGGGAGTTGTAGTACAAGTTGAAAAGCATAGCAAAACGAGCACACAAGAGACACAATTCGCCTGTTTCTTGGTTGTTTCAAATATAAACACGCTACCAAATTGCTTTTAATTTAAACACTCGTTTTAATATATACCGGTGCCTTCATACTGCCTCACAATGTTAGCATTTAAAAAACAATAAAACACTGAATGTTGAAAGAACGGTCACCAGAGTGGGCTCCGCCAACATGCGCACAATTAGACGATCTTTGCGGGCGAGGACGTGGCGTAACTGAAGCGTTAGCAAGCTAGCTAACGGGTCACTCCAACCAGATTGGGAGGAATCAACAGTTTAGTCCCCGTCAACGTCTATCAGTCGCGGGCTTGAATTCGCCCGCAGCTCGGTCACCTGAGATACAAACGCCGGCCGCAGACAACATGATCTCACTCACGGACTCGCAAAGTAAGTGCTTTTCACTTGGCGCTTCTTTCCATTGGCATTTTGGCGTAAAAAGCCGGTTTTAGGTTGAGCTATTTGTATGGGGGTGTCCTCTTCTTTTGGCTGACTTAAATGCTATTGGCTGAGGACCTCGTGACGTCACTGTAAAGGAGGAAGTAAAAGATGCCACATTGTGTTGTTGTTAAAAAGAATGAAACGCTCCATATTGTATATTTATGAATTAATTATATCTAATAAAGAGTACATTTTATAGGTCTTCAAGCGTCGGTACCATTTGCTGTCGTTCAATTTGTTTTGTTTTTGCATTCCTTGCAATTTCTCTACATTTCGGTAAATTTCCATTTATCGCGGGATGCATACGTTCCAGGCCCACCTGCTATAGGTAACAATCCGTGATATAGAGAGACCTACCCCCTTTTTTTTTTAAATATAGTTTTACCTCTCACACACGTTTAAAACACATTTACATTTATTAAAACACCTTTAAACGTATGAGAACACTTTTCATAGATTTTATGGCTGTTAGATGTTGTTCATATTTGTGGTTGCACTGTCATTTTTTTCCTTGCAGAAATCGGAATGGGCCTGACGGGCTTCGGCATCTTTTTCCTCGTCTTTGGCATGATGCTCTTTTTTGACAAAGCTCTCCTGGCCATTGGAAATGTGAGTTGAGCCCAAGAGTCAGCGTCTCAAAACGGCGTCGCTCATTTTCAACTTTGACATTCTTCCAGATTCTGTTCGTCTCGGGTTTGTCTTTCGTCATCGGCCTGGAGCGGACGTTTCGATTCTTCTTCCAGAGGCACAAAGCCAAAGCCACCGGCTTCTTCCTAGGAGGCGTGTTTGTCGTTCTGATTGGCTGGCCCATCATCGGCGTCCTCTTTGAGATCTACGGCTTTTTCCTCTTATTTAGGTCCATTTCACAGCCCAATTCGATTTCATCTGGCACTGGGTCGGCTCTTAACTTGCGTTTCTCTGCTTCCTTCAGGGGATTCTTCCCGGTGGCGGTGGGCTTCATCAGGCGGATCCCGGTGCTCGGCTCGTTGCTCAGTTTACCAGGGCTCAGGACTGTAAGTATACCTTGCCTAAAAAGTCACATTTTCAGTAAGTGGGAGCTTTCGAGCCTTTATTGACTTTCTCTTTTTTTCTCTTTCAGCTCGTGGACAAAATTGGCGAGAGCAACAACATGGTATAACGTTAAAAATGTATAAAAATAAACTATTGATGCTGTTATTGCCACTCCAGAGCTGTGACTGATCCGACAGTTTTCCTCAATGAGGAGGGAACTTTTTTTCTATTTATTATTTTTGACCTCGTTGCCTTTGGACTGTGTCTGGTTTGCTGTCTGTTATTTGTGGACTGACCAAAGCAGGATTCCCGAAGTCTCACTGGAAGTTTTGACTTTAAAGACAACATAGTTGTGACTTTTTGTTCTTTTTTTTCCCCCTCGTTTAAATTTGTTTTTGTTTGTTAAATGTTACGATACTGTATTGTTGAAATACTGTGCAAGTCTTTTACTGCAGGCGTATAAAAAATGATTATGTTATTGTCACTTTGGCAAGTACGTGCTTGAAATAAAGTGTCTCTTTTTTTAAAAAACGTTTGTTAATTATCCATAATATCTTTCCATCCATCCGTTGACCCATCTACAGTGAATATAAAAAGTCTACACACCCCGGTTGAAATGCGGTTTTGTCAATCATAAGTAAAAATCTAAAGAGTAACAAAATATTTGCTCATTCCGCATCTGGTTCGAATGAGAGCCACGACGCATTCTCAAACCCCTGCGGCGACGACGTCATTAACAGCATGTCACATGTTCCAAACATGATTGGACGTGGCAGCCTGAGCAGCTCATGTCGGGTTCAAGTCGAGGTCACTCACCGGTTGCCACATGACTTGAACCACAAACGGCGTATCTGCTACCTGGGAAAAGGGTGACCACTTGAATTCACTTCTTCACCCCTTCACGAGCACCACCCAATTACCAAACCATCAACACGAGACAAAAAAACACAATCTAAACCTAAAAAGCAGATCTTGAATATTTACAGTCAGGCCATAAATTTTGGAACATGAAGATAATACAAAACAAGATGTTTGAATTTAGGTTCTTCTTGACCTCTCATCGCTGCTGTTCTGACGATGGTGGCTTGGCATACTGAAATTTGGGTCATGGTGCCCCCAGCTGGCCGCTTTGGGAATTGGGGTCAGTGGGGCCCTCTGTGGTCCTGACGTAAGCAGAGTGAGCACGTGTGACATCACTCGGCTGCCTTCATCTGCTTTTTGTCTGTTCAGAAGATAAACTTAAGATCAGCTAAACTAAGCAATGCTAAATAAGCTAAAAACAAACAAACCAAGATGAGCTAAAATAGGAAACTCGGGCAATCAATCAAGTGTGGTTGACCTTTTTTTTGGGGGGGGGGGGGTAAATAACCATATTTTGACAAAGTAGGAGTACATAGTACAGATGTGTGTTTTGAAATGTAGGGAGAAAAGTAAAAAAAAAAAATCAAGTCAAGTCGAGAATGATATCTGAAAAATGTAATTAAGTACAGTAACCAATTGAAAATCTCTCTCTCTCCCTCCAAGAAAAAAAAAAATCATATTCTGAAAAGAAAGTCCTAATAGTACAAAAAAGCTTAGATTTTACTGTTGATATGACAACTTCTTTCTCTCATATGCAGAGCCGCTCATATCCAATCTCGACTGCCCCCTAGTGGCCAAGGAGGCGTCCACACTAGGAGGAGGCCCGCAGAATTCCAAAGCATGAAATTCTTCTTGCGCTTTTCGGGTCGCGGGAGCTTTAGCAGGGAAGCTATCTGGCCTGGCCTCTCCTCAGCCACTTCGTCTTCCGTGGTGGGAGAAAGCATTAAATCATGACGCACAAACCGCTTCGTTATGTTGTGTATGCTTTTATAAGGTACAATGTTGTACAGTGCATTTTTCTTATACTACAATTTTTTTTTATTTTTTTTTACATGAATGGCATTTCTATTCATTTCACTGAGAAATTGTCACGGTCTGAAGGTTTTTGTGGCGCAGGCGCAAGAGAGTGAAAAGCAAAACCAGGGAGTAATGGCTAAAAGAATTTGCTTACAAACAAACACACACACATACAAATAGAAAACAGGGCTCTTTTGAATAATAATAAAAACATTTTCACTAAAATTGACAAAAGTCCCCCAAAACAAGATTCAAAGTAACAGACCGAAACGGAATAAAGTAATCGCAATAAGAAAAGTCTGAGGAAAACATGACTGACGGTGACCGCAACATAACAACCAACTGACAAAGACAGAAAGACAAGAAAACTGACAAGACAACGAGGCACACCTGGATTTGACGCGAGTGTCTGGAGGGAGCTGTCACAAGGAACCGGGATGACGAGAACGGGTGAAAACAAAAACCAGACGAGACAACGTGAAAAAGGGACAAACCGAAACAAGGAGCAAAACTCAGTCGAATCAAAACAAAGTCAACTCAGAGATCATGGCAGGAACGATGACTTGCTTTGAGTTGAGAGCGTGGAGCAAATCCAACTTGTATGTCGAGGGCTCACTGTATTCTGTTTGGATGAAGACATTGAGTGCATGTGAGACGGTTCGTAAGCGTCCGCCGGCTCTCTGGAGAGGCGAGCGAGTGCTTCGGCAAGACGTTTCGTTTCTTGCAGCGTGCACAACTCTCAGATGAGCTTTTACGGTAAATCTGCCGGCCGGCGGCAGTTGGCTTCATGTGTCCTCCACAGGAAAACTCACATGCAAAAAGGGAACCATGGAATGGGTCGAGGCTGTTCTGTACCGACGACGTGGGCCACCATTTTGTGCCTCTGACCAATTTGTAAATGAGGATATCATACGCAGAGAACACCTGCAGATGATATGAGCCATGATTTGCTGGAAAACTCAAAATATTTGGGATTCTTGACTCATTTAGCCATTTTCCAGCAGTAAGAAGTTCATATTTTGTCTATAATTCATTATTTTTCAAAATAATACCTTTAAAAACACGTTTTGCAACTTGCTGTCGACCGAAAATGACACGTATGCTCAGGGCTCAGCTATCGACCAATCGCGTGGCTCAGTTTGAACGTCACATGACCAAACCCAAAGAACAGCTGAAAACAGATTGGTCGTTACCTGAGTTCTGAGCACCTGTGATGTCACGTGCAGTCGAAAATGTGTTTTAAAAATATTAATAGTCAATGAAAAATAATGAAGTTATCAAATGAATTCTAAACAAAATATATATATTTTTTATCAACTTTCTATTGTTGAAAATGGCCAAATGAGTCTCATCGTATCCCTTTTAGTGTTTCGATATCTGACAGACATTTTTTGTTTGAGTCCCTGTTATACATTTTATTTGTCACATTAACGGTGGAAAAGTTATGAAATGATTCACCTTGGTGTCCCCCTGAACAAGGATGAAACTTTACTGATAATTTGTCGTTTTATTTGTTATCTCTGTGAATCGCCATGAATTACCGTAACACAACATAATTCACCAAATCACCGTAAGAGCTGAAAGATATTTCAAAGTAACCCACGCAAACAATAATCAAAAACCGTGTACATGTACAAACATAAGTTCTCATCATTTTTACATTTTGCCTTTTCATGGGGGCTACTAATATAAAACAGGACATTTCGACGCTGAGCAACAAACTTTTAGAGCATACTTACGCTAGGACGCTACCGTGTGTATAAACAGCACTAAACCGGAAGTGCATCTTCAAAATAAAAGCGTTAATCCCAAACCGGAAGTGACACCTAGCATTTGAACAGTGGTGTGTAGACTTTTTATATCCACTGCAGCTTTCGTGCATCTCCTTTGTTGATAATTTTATAGCTTTCATTTCGTGAACGGAAATAAATACATAATACTGTTTTTTCCATAACTGTATGAATAACTTTAGCAATGGCTGCCCTTTTTTGTATAATAATAGCAATAATAATAATAATAATAGTAATAATAATAGTAATAGTAATAAAAATCATGCATTTTTTTACTTGAGCCGCTGCCCCCCAAAATGTTTGCTGGTGGTGCTCTTCGGAAGCAGCAAGGTGACTGCGGTGTTTTTTGTTTTTTTTTGACGTTTGTTGCATTTTGTCATCACGCTGACACGGCACCGGTGCTCAAGACTTCATATGTAAACTGAGATGCCGCAGGAGGATCGCTGCTCATCGGGCACATTATGTGGACACTGAGAGATACACAATGCTGTGAGAAAGTATTTTTGTATTTATTTATTTTTTCTTTTGCATAAGCACCCCACTGTCATGTTGAAGATCAAGCAAAAATGTCAATATCAGACAAAGAGAATCCAAGGAAACATGACATGCAGTTTTTAAATGGTGATTTAATATATGAAGTAAAAACAAAAGTGTTCAAAGTTACCTGGTTCTGTGTGTCCACTCACTCCCCGTCCAGTCATGGCGACCAGTCCACTCACGCCCCGCTTAGTCAGGGAGACCAGTCTACTCACGTCCTGTTCCGTCATGGCGACCAGTCTACTCACGCCCTGTCCAGCCATGGCGACCAGTCTACTCACGTCCCAACCAGTCATGGCGACTAGTCCACTCACGTCCCATCCAGTCATGGCGACCAGTCCACTGATGTTCCGTCGAGTCATGGCGTCCAGTCCATTCGCGTCCCGTCCAGTCATGGCGACCAGTCTACTCACGTCCTGTTCCGTCATGGCGACCAGTCTACTTACGTCCTGTCCAGCCATGGCGACCAGTCCATTCGCGCCCCGTCCAGTCATGGCGACCAGTGCACTTGCGTCCCATCCAGTCATGGCGACCAGTCCACTGACGTCCAGTCGAGTCATGGCGTCCAGTTCATTCGCGTCCCGTCCAGTCATGGCGACCAGTCTACTCACGTCCCGTTCCGTCATGGCGACCAGTCTACTTACGTCCTGTCCAGCCATGGCGACCAGTCTACTCACGTTCCAACCAGTCATGGCGACTAGTCCACTCACGTCCCATCCAGTCATGGCGACCAGTCCACTGACGACCCGTCCAGTCATGGCGTCCAATCCACTCGCGTCCCATCCAGTCATGGCGACCAGTCCACTGATGTCCCGTCCAGCCATGGTGACCAGTCTACTCACGTCCCGTTCCGTCATGGCGACCAGTCTACTCACGTTCTGTCCAGCCACGGCGACCAGTCCACTCACGTTCCGTTTCGTCATGGCGACCAGTCCATTCGGGTCTCATCCAGTCATGGCGACCAGTCCACTGACATCCCGTCCAGTCATGGCGTCCAGTCCATTCGTGTCCCGTCCAGTCATGGCGACCAGTGCACTGATGTCCCGTCCAGTCATGGTGTCCAGTCCATTCACGTCCCGCCCAGTCATGGCGTCCAGTCAATTCGCGCCCGACCAGTCATGGCGACCAGTCCACTCACGTCCTATCCAGTCATGGCGACTAGTCCACTCACGTCCCGTGCAGTCATTTGGGCCCAGTCTTCCTTGCACAATTGCTTTCATTTAGCGCCACTGGAGGCTTTTCCAGCATGAACTGCCTTTTTAAGGTCCTGCCACTGCAATTCATGGTCCAATCAATCACAGAAAGCCGTCCAGGTCCTGAAAGAAAAAAGCAGCCACAGAACACTACCACTACGTCATGCTGTGTTGAATTAATCATATATATATTTTTTTTAAAGGAAAAATATTTAACATAGGCGCTTTGCAAGTTTTTAAAAATGAATTTGATCTAACATAAGACCGCTAGCTTCACGCTAATAATAAGGCAAAACAGCATAGATGTTGAGCTAAAGGAAATTAGCATTGATGATATATGGTAATTATGTTTTTACACAAGCAGCATACAACCTCGCTGCTCTCTAGGAACAATCGCTATTACTAGTTGGGGACCTTCTCTGCCTCTTTTTTGTGTTGTTAATTCTACTGGATCTCTTCCAGATAAGCTCAGTGCTGCCCAGCATGTTGTGGCGCATTTTGGCATGAAACTCCAAATCAGGACTTGCCTGTACGCGTCCGAAAGCCACAAAGTTTGCTTGCGCATCAAAATCAACGAGATGGTGGGGGTTGTCTGCTGATTGTGCAGGTGTGCCCCCCACAAATGGTGAAACGTTTCAAGCAATTGTGAGTAATCTTGCAGGAATGCCGCCGGGCTGGGCCGTGCCGGGCCGGCCGGGCCGGGCTGGGCCGGGCCTCTCAGCTCGCCTTCACTGAGAGGAAATGATGGCTGTGCCCTTAATTATTAAACAAGTGTGTCAGCAGCCCACCCTGATGGAGGTAATGCAAACAGGAAGTGGCTCAGCGAGAAAGGGGCTTCGATGGATGGCGGCGGGGTGGGGGGGGTTAAGGGTTGCCGTCGCCGGCCCATGGGGGATTTTCAAGCATGGGAGATCCAATAGTGCCCATTAAGCATTTTTGATTTATTTATTTATTTTGTTGACGTTGTTAACATGGAGAGGTTTCATGAAGCATGGCAGTGTCATGTTTCCGTTATGTGGGGGTCGGCTTTTTCTTTGTTATGGCTGTTCTCGTGGTTTTTGTCTGTGGTTGGTGTTTTTTGTCTTGTGTTCCCGGTTTTCTTCCCTTGTCTCGTTATGTCGAACCACGTCCACCATTGCTATGCATTGCCTATGTTACGCGTCAAGTCGTCCGTCACAGCAAGTCAAGTTAAGGCAAATCAGGTCCTGTCACGTCACTTCCATTCCAGTCCACTCACGTCCCGTCCAGTCATGGCGACCAGTCCACTCACGTCCCGTCCAGTCATGGCGACCAGTCCACCCACGCCCCGTCCAGTCATGGCGACCAGTCCACTCACGTCCCGTCCAGTCATGGCGACCAGTCCACTCACGCCCCGTCCAGCCATGGCGACCAGTCCGCTCACATCCCGCCCAGTCATGGCGACCAGTCCACCCACGCCCCGTCCAGTCATGGCGACCAGTCCACTCACGTCCCATCCAGGCATGGCGACCAGTCCACTCACGTCCCATCCAGTCATGGCGACCAGTCCACTCACGTCCCGTCCAGTCATGGCGACCAGTCCACTCACGTCCCGCCCAGTCATGGCGACCAGTCCACCCACGCCCCGTCCAGTCAAGGCGACCAGTCCACTCACGCCCCATCCAGTCATGGCGACCAGTCCACTCACGTCCCATCCAGTCATGGCGACCAGTCCACTCACGTCCCGTCCAGTCATGATTGTCCGCTCACCTTTCTTCCTATGGTTAATAAAAGTACAATGAATACCTTCAAAAACAAAAATTGCCACTTTGAAAATGACATCACATGTTCTCAGAGCAGGTGTGTGTGCGTGCGTCTGGCCTGCCTGTCTACCTGTCTGTCTGTCTGTCTGTCTGTCTGTCTGTGCGCAGTGGTGCATTTGCAGAGGACGAGGCTCTCACGTTGCGCTGAGGTTACCGTACAGAAAGGAAACGAGAGAGACACTCACCATCTGCCGGCCAATGTTCTCGCAGCATCGCCACAAGTGGGAGTGAATCATTTTGCCACCTCCAGCGTGCGTGTGTGCGTGTGTGCGTGTGTGCGTGTGTGCGTGGCTGCGTGCCCACATATTCTGCATGGCTGCGTCTCCTCCAAGGTTATTATAGTTTGGGAATTTTCCTTTTAGTTTTTATTTCGTTTTGAGTTTTGCTCTTTAAATGTAGTTAGCTTTAATTAGTTTTTAGGGTGCTTCTGTTAGTTTTAGTTTAGTTTCAGAATTCGTTTTTTTTTTTAAGTGTATAAGTTTTGCGCAAAATTTCTTACCTCGCGTTACATTTCAGCTGACTTAATAAATGAAAAAGCAGGCGAGCCGAGCCAAAAGTCAAGACGCAAATGTGTCACCTCGGAGTGACGTCGTCTGAAGATGCTTTCCTATTGGCTGCTGCTTGAAGACATCATTTCTGTGCGACACACTTCGTCTTTAGTCCAATTAAAAAAATATACTTCAAATCACATTTAAAATCATGTCATGCATTAAATTATTACCAAAAACTAAAACAAAGGACTTTTTCGCTACAATTATAGTTAGTTTTGTAAACATAAAATGTAGTTTCAGTTAATTTGCTTAAAAAAAAAAGAAGCATTTTCGGTTTTATTTTATTTGGTTAACGATAAAAAAAACAAAATTCTAGTTTTATTCCCCCCAAAACAACCCCCCCCCCCAAAACGCCCCCCCCCCCCCCCCCGTTAGTTTTCGTTAACTAAAATCAACTTGGTCTACTCAAATGTTTCCTCCCTCAAAGAGTGGTAGGAACTAAGCGGGACTAAGTTCATTCTTTTGTTTTCCTGTGCATTCTGGGAATTTTAAAGTTGGTGAGGTTTCGATCTTGGTCGTCCTGTTACCCAAAATCTGTATTTGTTTGAGTCTATTTGTTTATTTTTGAATGCAACAGCATCAATTAAAAAGCATAAATGCCACGTGGCGTCTATATTTTCATGTGTTTACAAATCTGTATTGGTACTCAAGTGCAGAGTATGAGTCATTTTTTCGCCCCCCCCGCTAAGCAGTGTCCACATCTTGTGTGCCAGCTTGGCTAAACAAGTGGCAGAAATCAAGCTGAATATTTCATGCAGACAGCTGTTAGTTAGTCAGTGAGTAGCGTGGAGATGATCGATACGAGTACATTTGTCTTACATGACAAGTGTATTGATCGTTTGAAATGCTGCTGAGAGGACAAAACGCTGATGGCGGCCTCCATGATGAAGCAAGATAGCTGCAGTGGAGCTAACTAGAGCCACAGTAGCGGATTTTCACCACTAGCTTAGCCTGTTAGCTGCTAAGCAGTGAGCTACGTTTTTGTGCTCGCCAACATTATGTTAGTGTTTTTGTGAGTCTTTGGAAAAGACTGTGGAAAAATGGAACATTGTTTCTAAAATGAAAAGGCAGGATGGAGGCGGATTCATTCTTAAATTTTTCTCATTATACACGGCAGCTAGCGTGACAACACTTCCTGATCCCTTATCAGCTGACTAAACACTAACCAATCAGAAGCTAGCATACTTTAGGTCAGTGACGGAGAGCAGCAGATTCGACACATCAACTTAGCTACTTGTACAAAAAAATACCAAAATGTATGAAGGTGTAAATAATAATTCTGGAAACATAAATGTACGAGTAAATAAACATTTTAACAAATGAACTTAAATGCTTGATCCTCAGAGGCGTCTTTGTCGCTGGCCGTACACAACGCTTCAAAGTGCGAATGCTTAACATCATATGGTTCATCTCTGCTAAAGCAATTACTAGCTCCTTAATTGGAAACCCGACTGAAAAGTATTGGCACAAGCATCCGAGTAGTACGCTGCGTGTATTTCTCGTAAGTTGCTTCTTTCTTCTTCTTGCAAATCTGCCACTTTATAATGCCGCAAATGTAAGATTTTTTTCAAATTTGCAAATGTTTTTCTTGTAATATTGCCCCCCCTAATTTTTTTTTTTTATACGTGGCCCTAATATGACGTTGTATAATGAATACAGAGTACATAAATGTGACTTGCCATAGCTAAATTAGAATATCGGCAATCGGCCTCCTTGTAAGGCTGGGCGATAAAAAACGCTATATTCAATTCAAGGTATAAATATTGCCGAAGCTAGAGATTTTGACTCCACCCTTTTACCGCGGTAGCGCATGTTGATGACGTCACCGCATTGCACATGTTGATGACTTCATCACAGCGGTTTAAGGCGGCCATCTTGACTCGTCCTCACGCGACTGTCAACTTCAACGCTGCCTTAAAATTGTATTTAATTGCCAATTAAGGACGCTAAGAAAAGGAATTAGTCTGTTAATTAGTCTGTCATTGAATGATACGACATACGTCTGCGGCGTTAGCAACTAGCCACTAACGGGAGCACAAACAAATGACAGCGTTCGGCGAGCCAAACTGCAGCTGCATTCAAAGTCGGACATTTCAAAGTCGGACAGAAAAAAGTCCATCAATCATTAGTAATTGCAAATATCTAAAAACAATGTAAGCTATCTATCAATCTATTAAATCTGGCATACATTAAGAAGAATGACGGGTGTGATACCACTGTTTGATATCACTTTTTTTTAACGACTTTTAATTTTGATTTTCGATTTGCACAATAAATGTTATCCAAAGTCAATTTATTCTTTCATTGTTTAAAAAAAAAAAATCCATATAGCTTCTATAAAGGACTATGTAAACCAGTAAGCAAATTATTTATTTAAAAACCATTACCGTGAAGGGATGCAGTTTATACCAGGATATGAATTTTGGGCCCTACCTTCTTGACTACTAATACTCGGTATCCGTATCGGCCGTGACAAAAGCATATCCATCCATGTCTATTAGAAAAACACTAAAACACCAACTGATCCTTAAAAATTTATTGGAGTAAATAGAAGATGAAATCAGAAGTGATCTAATAAAACTAAAAAGAAAAAGTAATGAGTACCCTTGCATAGATCACAGACCGTGCCTCTGTCTTCACACACATTCGCATCATCCTCAGTAAACACAACATGACAATGATGCTTGAATACAATCACTTTGCTTGACTTGGGCATGGAAAACAAAAACAAAAACAAAAAACTTCCAGAGTCCAACTGTCAACAGTCCAGCACAAACTCCCCGAAGGACAAAGCGGCGTCGTTTGTGTGTGTGTGTGTGCGTGTGTGTGTGTGTGTGTGTGTGTGTGTGTTGTTCTCATTGGAGAGAGTTCAGTGTGAGGAACTACTTGTAGCCCTTAAACGTCCTCGCTCGCCTCTTTTTGCCAGCAAAACCCTGAACGGACGCCACATCCGTGCGATGAGGTCACAACTCCAGCAAGGGGGGGAGGTGGGTGGCACATATGGAGGCAAGGGTTTCTTTTTCCAAAAATGATCATAACAATAACACGTGGAGGAAAGAAAACAAGGCGTATCTCATAGTTGAAAGGCAAAAGCTCATGCAGTCGTCGGTGGACCATGCAGCGCGTTTCCTTAAGGGATATTTCATCAGAGCAGCTTTTAGCGGTGGAAATATGCAAACAAATATTATTAAAATCCAAATTAGAACTGGAAAAACCAAATCTCCCACTTTTGTCCAGTAATAATGATGGTACGCGTCTCACTTATCCATGTTAAGTGCCACAACCGAAAGGAACGACGACACCCTCGTCTTTGTGTTCTTATACTGGATTACAATATGTACATCCATACGTGTTTCTGCATCATTTGTAGCAATTCAATTCCTTCAAGTAAGTATTAGGACTAGTTTAGCAGGTGATGGTCGTCACTAAGTGCACGTTGGGCCTTAATTGAGACACTGAGCACTGGAGTGGGCGAACTCCAGTTTGCTCATTTTGAAGATAAAGGGAGACTTTGCAGTTATCAAACGTAAAAACTGTCGGTGTACAGTGGACAGACACTCGCATATGCGCAATGCAATGTTTTTTTTGGTCCCCCGTTATTTGCGACATTCTCTGCTTATTTGCGTAATTTATTTTCATGGCATTTATTATACGCATCAGTTAATCACTGGTTTTGCTATTTGCAGTCAGGCCAGCAAGTAGCAAGGCTCCACTGTAGGGCTGGGATAAAAAAAAAGAAAGTTGTATAAGTCGACTAAAAATGTCTGCCTCGAAGCTCAGCCGGACACATGTTTGCGTCTCTGTCCATGTTTCTGCACGGACCGTTTCTGCAGACGCACGCAGTGGACAGGAAGTTATTGAGCCCATTGTAGCTACTAGCTAACAGGCAGCTCCAGTCGTTTTCTCATGACCTATTGTCTGTAAGTGACTTTTAAGACACTATTACATGTTTAATGTAGATAAGATGATGTATGTGTGACCTTAATGGTGGTTAGTGTTTTTTTTAAAACCTTAAATGGTTAATTGCTAGCGCGCTAATGCTAATCGTGATTGCTAACCATTTAGCATAGGCAAATTTTTGGGGGTCGTTAATAGCGCTCATGCGCAGAAGATAATAGTTGTATCCACTCAATTCAGCTCATGTACATAGACACAAAGATGTATGTGTGAACTAAATGGTGGTTAGTCACTAGTGTGTTTACCTAAAGAGGTAATCGCTAGCGAGATAATGCTAGTGGCGCTTGCTAACCGTTTAGCATAGGCTAATATTTTTGGTCTTTAATAGTGCTCATGCGCTGAAGATAATAGTTGTATCCACTCAATTCAGCTCATGTACATAGCTAGAAAAATGTACAGTACAGGCCACAAGTTTGGACACACTTTTTTATTCAATGCATTTTGATGTGGAGTTATGTACTTAACAAAAAAAGGTGAATTAACTGATTTTTTTTCTTCATATGTTAGATTCTTTAAAATAGCCATCCTTTGCTCTGGTTACTTTTTTTTTTTTTTGCATACTTTTGTCATTCTTACGTCTGGGAACTCCTTAAAAAACGGTTGGAAAACCCTTTCAGGTGACTACCTTTTGAAGCTTATCGAGAGAATGCCAAGAATGTGCAAAAAAAAGTAATCAGAGAAAACGGTGCTTATTTATTTATGTATTTAATTGATTTAATTGATTATTTTGTGTTTGATAGTTGTCATAGTTGTCGTCATCGTTTTGATGCCATCAGTGAGATTCTACAATGTGCACAGTCATGAAAATAAAGCATAGTATTGAATAAGTGGGTGTGTCCAAACTTTTGGCCTGTATGTGTGAACTAAATGGTGGTTAGTGTTTGTTTACCTTAAGAGATAAACGCTAGCATGTTGATGCTAATCACAATTGCTAACTGTTTAGCATAGGCTAATTTTGTTGGTGTTCAATAATGCATGAGTACTTATATTAACTCAATTCAACTCATGTTCCACTTTATTGGATTAACAAAAAACAAACAAATTACGGGGATTATTTGATGGAATATTTGATAGGATAGATTACAAAGAGATTAGACAGAAAGATTTAAAAGGATAGTGATGGCCCTAGTCCACTGTGAAACTGACAGTAAAATGATCTGTGGGAAGAGCAACCCTACTGTGTCTCATATTTACTTTTGAAGAAACACCCACGCCTGAGACAACCAATCATAGACCAAATCTACATTCAGGAAAAGAAGAACACACACAAAAAAAAACGGCCCCTTTCTTGCTAATGAGACGAGCAAACAAAAGCAGAGCAACAGTAGCTGAGAATCTTTCAATCATTAAGCGAATACTGGTCAAAATCATCCGGGTTTTGTCTTTTGTTCCAAAATTTGACATATAAGGGACAGTCCATTATTGCCCTTAGCCCTCATTTTCCGGATTCGTCAGCGCAACTTCCACTTCCCAAATGAAATAGGCTTCACCCCTGGTGAGGTTCAGAGATGAATAAAGACTTAGAAGTAAGTCATATTATTTTTTTTTAAATAATCTGTTGTGATATATTTGATGGACGTTTGGAGTTATACCGCTATTGTACTAGTCTTTCAGGCGGCAAACAAGATGATACTGACCAGCATCCAACCTATTCAATATGAAGACTTTTGACATTTAGGGTAGGAGGCTATCCATTATTACACATATACATTTTCCTGATTCATTGGTGCAACACTGGGCCAGCTCCCATTTCCAAGACGGTCAAAACATCCCAGAAAGCAAAGTTTTTCTCCATCTTTCATGATGGACATTTGATAGATGTTTGGATTTAGACCACAATTGCTATTAGACTTAAAAAACAACAACACTAAATCTAATCACAGTTTGTTTCTTTTCCTTCAGGTAGCCCAGATAGATGATCCTGTGCCGCACTCAACCAGTTAAAAATGAAGACTTTTGACATATAGGGGGCAGTCCATTCTTACACTTAACAGGTTTCCTGATTCATCAGAACAACATTGGGCCAACTCCCATTTTCAAGATGTCTGTGCCCAAACTCGGCTTCAGACAAAACATCGCCGAAAGTGAGCTTCAGAGATTCATAGCAGACACAAAAAGTAAGTAGCACTTGTTATTTGTAATATTTTATGAAATATTGATCAAATTGACTTCTCCGACCACTATTGCACTCAACTTTTGTTTTCAAATCAAAAGTTTTCATTATATTTGACAAAATATCAAACTCTGAAGAAAAACAACAAACTGTCAAATCACATACCAAGAAGAAGTAAAAATAAACCCTACAGATATTATTGCAACCATAAAAGTTTGAATCCCTCTCCAAAATTGGAGTTGGCCCACTCGAGCTTTAGTGGCTCAATTCTACTGGAAAAAACAACAACTTGTCAGTGGCAATTGGTGATTTTGCAGCAGCGTTCCAAAATAGATAGGTTTTTAGCCATTTTTACACGCACACACGCACACACGCTCAAGTAAAACGTCCGAGACACTAACAATGTATTGCTGTTCAGAGTGCACGTTTTGTTGAGGGGAGCTGGGACGCATAGCACCATTCAAAGTCAGCCACGAAAGGGCAACGAATGAAAGAACGAGCAATCGAAACGGGACATAATCACATCGTTGCTATGCTGTCACTTGTGCAAGGTTGACCGTGTCAGAGTCAGTAATACAGTACAAAGGTAGTAAATTATACCAGGAACCCCCACCACACCCCCCCACCCTCCTATCGTTAGCAACAAACTGAAAACTAACCATTCAGCTGATAATAATGTAAGAAGCAGAGGGAGCAAAAAAAACAAAATGTGATCCTGCCCGAGCACCATGAAGGGCAGCCACTGCAGCAAGATTCTGACATTCAAACAACACTGCAGCAGTCCACCTATTTTTATTGATTTTACACACGCACGCACACGCACCCCCCCCCCACACACACACACTTATTATTATTATTATTAATATTATTATTATTATTATTATTATTAATATTATTTCATTAATTGACTGTGTTCATTACACATTCCACCTTAGCTGCAGACAGGTGATCTTGTATATATGAATAAAAGTAATAATAATTATAACAATAATACTAATAATAATAGAATAAAAAATAAATAGTATATGGAACTTAAAATGATGCCGTAAATAATAAGAGCAATGCATTCATTTAAAATGTAACATTAAAAAATAACGTTTCGATTGTAGCTGCAGTGGAACCATTAAAAACAAACCCCCAAAAATCTTAGATACAATTTATTATATGTAATCAAATAAAGAAACTTCCCAATTTCATTGTATGTGTATTATTTCTCTTAGAAAACAATGCAACAAATATGAGGTCTAATAGAAGCACATGATATAGCTACAGAAATAAAAAACACAAATATTATGACATGTAAGTAAGTAAGTAAATAATTCATTTAGTGTAACTGCAGCAAGCTGGAATAATTACAGAACTACAATTTTAAATGAAAAAGTATGCAAATCGAAAATATAGTAACTTAAATTTTAAACTAATATTGATTTCATGAGTTAAATTAAATTCATGTATTTGATGTGAACTCATTGACTGCATTTGACGAGTATACTTTTTTCTACAAGGATGGGTCGGACTTGGGCAGGTTCTGACTGACGCTGCTCTAACGTAAAGCTTGGAAACAACTTTACTGATGCACAACCTCCAGTAGGTGGCAGTGGTGCCCCAATTTAGATACAAGTTCGGACCAGTTTGTCAGTCCACTGGGAGAAACGGCGTGACATTTCAAGGTAAAATTTAAAATCATACTAATTGAAAATAATACCAAAATCAAAATGTAATGCATAGATGACCAAAAAAAAACAATTTATTTATTTATTTTTCCGAATTGATGTTTAAGACAAGAAGTTCCAGCCTTGCTGCAATGAGTCTACAATGGTTAAAAACTACAGTCAAAAAAGTATCAAATACATACTTGTAATAAAAAATACTGAAAGTGACAAATTGAATAGTTCAATAATTGAACAATATAAAATAAATGGATGAATAATAAAAAAATAATGTCATTCTTCAAAATGACAAACTGCAGCCGAAAGGAAGCATGTGCAAAGTGTGCACTATTGTGTGTACTTAAATGCCCGAGTGCTGCAGTGAGTGATGTGAAGCATTCGTGTGAGTGTGCGTGTGTGTGTGTGTGTGTGTGTGTGGGTGTGTGTGTGTGTATGCTTGTGTCACACACACGCCTACAGCTTGCGTTGTGATCGAGGAACTAAACGTACTAAAGAGTCCCTCAGGATGGAGAGTTGGAACAATCTCTCTCCAAATCAACATTCTGATTGTGCGTAGCGTCAGTGACAAAACACAAAAAAAAGAGATGCAGCGTGAGGATGAAACCGTGCTTTTTCTTCCCCCACAACCCCCCCACCCCTACCCTTTTTAAGTGCTCGTGTGATGGCGATGATACTTTGGGATGCTCACATTCAATATTGCACCACAGCAGTTTGAAGCGGTATGGCTGAACGAATGATGGGAGGAAGGATGGAAGGAACAAACCAAAAAAGAAAGGAAGGAACCAAGGAATAGAAGGAAGGAAATAAACAAGGAAGGGAGGAATTAAGTTCAGGAAAAAGGAAGGAAAGAAGGGTGGAGCGATAGAAGAGTGGAAAGAAGCTATGAAAAATCAAAGGACAGAAGGAAGGAAGGATGATGGAAGGAAGGACGGAAGCAAGGAAAAAATAAAAGGAAGGAAGGACAGATGGAAAGAAATTAAAAAACAGGGACAGAAGGAAGGATGAAAAGGAAGAATGAATGAGGATGGTAGGAAGGAATGACGGAAAGGGAGTGGGAGAAAGAAAAAAGCGACGTACAGAGGGAAAGAAGAAAGGAAAGAAAGAAATAAAAGGGACGAAGGAATGAAGGATAGTGCAAGGAAGGACGGTGGAAGTAAGGAAAGATTCAAAGAGAAGGAAGCAAGGAAGATACGAAAGAATGAATGAAGCATGGAAGGAAGGAAGGAAGGAAGGAAGGAAGGACGGACAGAAGAACGTAGGGAAGGAAGCCCTGCATTGAAACTTGCATTTGCGTTTGCAAGGACCTGACTGAGGTAGAGACCCTGTTTGGATGCACAGAGCACAAAAAACAAACAACCGACGAAAGCCAGGCATGAATAAACGATGGTGGAAACCTGCAAATGTTCCTTTTGTTTTTGGATCGGTAAACATGGAAAGTACATTACGTCGCTGCTTGCTTAATCGTCATGATGCCAAAACCAGCTTGTGCATGTTATTTTGTTTTCTTTTTCACTCACTCGTCCGGCTTATGGTTCTGCTTCTTCTTCATATTACGACAAAGATCTGAAGCAGCACTGCTGAAGCTCCCACGTCCCACGACTACCAAGAGGCACTTCCACTGGACCTGGTGGTGAGCGGAATTAAAGGCACTAGCAACTCATGTCCAAAGATTTCCAATCGTTCCAATACTGCGCGTCGTCAATTTGGTGTCCAAACGCAAAACCTGATGAGGAAATTGAACCGAGGCTCATGCACTGCGCTATGGTAACTTACTTGATGGTTAAATGCAGTTTGGATACTTGGATTTCCTAAAGTGGCTAAATTGTGGCTTGGGATATATTGGGAATGCAATGCATTTTGGGCTTTCATTTAGTTTCCCTGACCAAAAAAGGACACTGCAGAGTGCCTGAGTTGCAACAAGCTGCTTACTCATGTCATGCATTAAATATGCCAGGATACAAAAGTACTGAAAGTCCGTAGACCATAATGCAGGTTACGTTTTCTCATGCTATGATCTCATTTCGGAAGTGTCCCCTTAAGATGGAACATTCAAATCCTGTGTTTGTAAATATGTCAAGTCAACTCAAACCCTCATCCGGCGCCTTTGGTGCAAAAACATGGGACGGCGATCCCAACAGAACATCCTCTCCGTGATGGCAAGTACCTATACGTCTGGTTGCATGCGTGGAAATGGAACGTCGGTCATCATGCGTCAAGCTCTGCCGAAGGGCGGTCTAGATCGTTCGGCCGGCCCGCGGTTCCACTGCCGATGTCCCGGGAAACGAGCGGACTTGTTTACATCCAGGTTGGTCTTCCTCCTATAAGGTGCTTTTTGCGGAACGGTTAGATCCTTCCAAGGGGTGATGGGGAGGAAGTGGAGTGCGAGTGGGTGGCAGCGGTGGTGAGGATCCAACATCTACTGTAGCTTTTTTTCAAGGTTGCGATGACTTTTCCGCAGCGTTGGTTCTCGGTATTCCATGCATTATATTGCCTGATTAGACAAGAGTGTGCTCTGCATCCTAACACCTAGATGTGTATATTTGGGGTTATCAATACTTCTTTAGTTTGGAGGAAGGGAGAGTGTTTGGGGGTACATACTTGCAGGATTAGAAGAATTGATTAGCCTATCTAAGTGTTGTCTACTCTAACAGTGTTAGCTTCTTCTCTATAGTTTTTTTTTTTAGCAGGATTTTATAAGCCTAACAGGTGGTCCACCCCACCGTGGTTCTGGTGCCTAAACATCTGTGAGCAGCTTGTTCTTGTTCACACAGTTCTGGTTGGCTATAGTGCAGTTGCCAGTTCTGAGGTTGGCCTCCCGGAAGTTGTCGATGCTGTTGTTCAGGTCGCCGTCGATCTCCATGTACTCTGACTTGCTGACGACAGAGGAACTGCGGCGGCTGGAGTTGGTGTCGGACGGGATGTTGGGATTGCTGACGTTGAGCAGCTGAGCCTGTTCCTCTCCCTCCGTCTCCCTGTGGTAGAAGTAGTTGAAGTTGGACACAATAACGGGCACGGGCAAAGCAATGGTCAACACTCCGGCGATGGCGCACAGAGATCCCACGATCTTGCCCCCGATGGTGACAGGCACCATGTCGCCGTAACCCACGGTGGTCATGGACACCACCGCCCACCAGAAAGCGTCAGGGATGCTTCTGAAAAAGGAACCCTGCTCCTCTGCCTCGGCGAAGAAAACTGCGCTGGAGAATAAGATGACGCCAATGAACAGGAAGAAGATGAGCAGTCCCAGCTCTCGCATGCTGGCCTTGAGGGTCTGCCCCAAAATCTGCAATCCTTTGGAGTGTCGGGAAAGCTTGAAGATCCGAAACACCCGGACCAGACGGATCACCCTGAGTATTGCCAAAGACGTGGCCTGCTCCCCCACCCCCTCTGTTTCGGGGTCTTCGGCCAGCTCGGTGCCCAGCGTGATAAAGTAGGGGATGATGGCCACAATGTCTATGGTGTTCATCATGTTCTTGAAGAAGGCCGGTTTGCTGGGGCACGCCAGAAAGCGTACTATCAACTCAAAGGAGAACCAGATGATGCAGAGCGTCTCGATGACGAAGAAGGGGTCTGTGAGGATGTTTGGTTTGTAGTAGATGGTGACGTTACCTACAGTCTCAAATTGGCTCATGGGTTCCTCCTTGAGCTGGGGTATCGTCTCCAAACAAAATATGACGATGGAGATGAGGATGACCATGACGGACACGATGGCAATCCCCCTGGCCGTGCCCGAGCTCTCTGGGTGCTCAAAGAGCAGCCAGATCTGACGCTGGAACTCCTTCTCGGGCAGGGGTCGCTCCTCCTCCCTGATAAAGCCCTCGTCTTCTCGGAACCTCTCCATGGCATCCACCCCTAGCTCGTAGAACTTGATCTCCTCCGAGAACATATCCAAAGGGACGTTGACGGGCCTTCGCAGCCTCCCCCCGGACTGGTAGTAGTACAGGATGGCGTCGAAGCTGGGCCGGTTCCTATCGAAGAAGTACTCATTTCGCAGGGGGTCGAAGTAACGCATGCGCTTCTTGGGGTTGCCCAGCAGCGTCTCCGGGAATTGAGAGAGGGTCTTGAGCTGCGTCTCGAACCTAAGGCCGGCTATGTTGATGACCACCCTCTCGCAGCACTCGTGGTCGTTATGGTCTGGAGGCGGGTAGGCGTCCTGGGGGTGGCCCGGTACGGCCGAGGTCTCGTCCACGTTGTCTCCTGAGACCACCGTCATTTTGGGTGAGGGGGTACGGCTCGGGGATGCTGTTAGCCTGAAAGGGCAGATGTGCGGGTCGGGGGCCAATTGGGACTTTCTCGACTTCCTGCGCCCCTTAAAGTGCTGGGAATGTCCCCGCACCCCCAGGACACGAGGGGCTGGTTGGCTGAATTTGCCTCAGTGCGGCTCCACTGCGGTTCTCGCTGACTTGACCATTGCTGCTCTCCAACACCGCTGCCTCTGCCACCCGGAGAGAGAGAGCAAGGGAGAGAGAGGGAAGCAGAAGGAGGAGGAGGTTGTTGGTGGTGGTGGTGGCGGAGGGGAGGGGGGGAAATAATGGGATCAAACAGCGAACACAGAAAGATATTTGCCTGCTCAGCATTTTCTCCACTTTACTTATTTATTTATTTACTTCTTTCGGCTCAATTAGCGAGGTGCTTACACAAACTAGGAAACGCTTTGCAAAAAAGTGTCGCCGTCACTCCGCTTGCCTCGTCACTGCAGTTTGGAGGCATGACACCACTTAAGTTTGGAGCTCAAAGGGCAGACGCGGCCCGCAGTTTTTTGACGCATAACATTTCAGAACCGAGCTTTTTTAGGTGCACAGGCGTGGCGGCTTTCTAGTCGCAAACGCTGACGAGATCTCTACGCTACTTTTGTGCGTCTTACCTTGGGGTGACGTTGGCGGATGAGGGGGTCTCCGAGACGTCTTGCGCTCTGGTCAAAGCACCCATGTGAAGTGTTTCACATGTCCAGTCGAGAGATGGGAAGAAAAAACAACAAGAAGAATGAAAAAAAGCAAAACAATCACATGGCTGCCGGGATGCAGGAGAAGGAGGAGGCGGTGGCAGGATGCAGGCTGGAGCTTCCTCACAGTGCACTGCGGGAGGAGATGTGGCTTTTTGCGTGTGCTTTTTTTTTTTTTTTTTTTAACGCTGCAATTCCAAAAGGGGAGGGTGGGGGAAAGGTGGAGGATGGAAGCGAGTGGTGGGGGTGGGGGTGGGGGGCTACATTAAAGGAGCCATACGCCAGCCCTTGACGTTATCCAGACATCAGCAGAAACCGGTGGAGAGCTAGCAAGTGAGCGGCTCCCATCCACGCTGGGGGAGGGGGAGGGGGATTGGCCAACGTTAAAAACGAGGGGAAGAAGAAGAAGAAATGCACAGCTGATGGAGGGAATGTTTCCTCTGCGGCCTTTTTACTTGCAAGTGGACGCATGGATGGATGGATGCATGGATGGAGGAGGGAGGAGAGAGGAGAGAGGCTGTAGCAGTGAGAGCGAGAGAGAGAGAGAGCGAGAGGAGGAGTTGGAGCTTTCGACGCAATGCAGAGCGACTCTTGAAAGCAGCAGAAGCAGCAGCACAACTTGTGTCGTGTTTGCATGCAGCAGCAGCGCCAGCAGGCGCAATACAGCACAAAGGCCAAAACGAAACAAATTGGATCCAGATCGGTTGAGGAACAGGATTTGCACCTCGGGAGAGAATTGCAGCATCGGGGATGCATGTGCAGTTGTACACACATTCAAATGATGCTTTGCAGAAGGCCAATAAGAAGGAACTGTCAGAAAAGTCAGAGTCATATTCATAAAAAAATTGCTATTTAGTTTTATACCACCCTATTTCATATGATATGGAATGTTATGGTACCTTAGTACCTAATGTTTGTTTTCATACTACTGATGCAGTCAATTAAATGTACTCAATCAGCTATACTATAACATTTAGGCTATTTGTTGACATTACAATTTCATAATATTGCTGTCAATCCAATATAGAAGCACTTTTAGCATTTGTTTGTACAGCCAAATATATTTATTTACACAGTATGTCGTTCTTGTAATGTAACTATTTTCATACCTTGAACTCGTTACATCACATTGTTCTTTCACATTTGTGCTTTAATGCTTTAACATTTTTCATTGTTCAATATTTCGTATTTCTGTGATATGATGTCATAGACATTTTATACGTAAAATGATTACCTTTAAATTGATATTATTTTGTGCAAGAACTTGTTCTTTCCTGTTTTCATATCCTATACTGCAACAGTATATGATGTGCTTGGAACATTACCTTCTTATTATTCTTATTATTTTTATTCTCATATGTATTGAGTGTGTGTGTGTCCTTGCTGACTCATTGGAAAAAACGTTGGCAAAAATGTGTGGAAATGTGCCAGCACATAATGTTTCCACCAATGTCATTTTAAAGTTAATTGCTCCTCTGCCAAATTGGCGGTAAGGACAAAGTGCAGTTGTGTCCTTGGAACTCCAATCTTAGCTAATGAGCAGCAATTCAAAATTCTTCCAATAGATGGCAGAATATCCACTGGACATGTTTTTCCCGCCTGTTGCCATTTATAACAAGATCAGCACCATTCCAGAAACTTTTTGGGGTGACAGTTTTCTTAATGTGAATTTTGTCTCATTTGCTAATCTGGTAAACATTACTTGGGCCAGCACTTCTGATTGTGAAGGACATTGACAAAACATCTTAACATGGCAACACAGACGCTGAAATCTGATTAGACCAAAAAAAAGGGGGACAAAAGTAACATTCACTAAATGCACAAAAAGCCAAAAGAAAACAAACTGTTAATAATAAATGAATGCAATTTCATGAAACAAGCATGTTCTGATATTTGAACATTTATTTATTTATTTAAAAAAAAGAAGATTAAATTAAGATCACATACAGTTTAGAAAAATAAATACTATGTATGACAACATTTACAATGGCAATCCTCCACAGCGTGCTTCTGAAAGTTCTTGTCTGTTTTAAACAATCTGCGCCAAAAAGTAGAAAATATTTACAGCAATCTTTTATCCCCAAAATGTTTTCATTGTCCAGTTAGGCAAACGTTTCCAATTGTTGTTCTTGTGAGACGTCTCGGTGGATCACAAGAAAAAGTCTCGTCTGCATTGCCGATGATAACACAACGAGCTTCAACGTCTTCTGACTCCTGAAAACACAAACAAATTTAGGTTGTCAGAAGACGTACATGCAAACTACAAACTATGCGAGTTTAATGACAGGGTGGACCTTTTTGGTTAATGTTAGCATTTAATGGTGGATCTTCACCTAGTGTAGCAACATGAGTCTGTTAGCAAGCTGACTGTGCACTAGTTAAGAAATATATTTCAGATTTCAGAAAGGTTTTCATATCAATTAATGTTGCATTATGACAGCGTGGACATGTTAAACTTGACAACACACAACTACACACATAATGTGATGACAATTATGAAACATAAGATAAACTATTTATTCTACAACTAGCCACTTCTTCTGCCTCCATTGAAGAAAGACAAAATACATGCAAACAGCAAAATATGTGAGCTTGCTGACAGGGGGAGGGACAACGACAAGGCGGACATTTTTGGCTAATGTTAGCATTTAATTGTCGATCTTCACTTACTATAACAACACTAGTGTGCACTAGTTAAGAAATATATTTTAGATTTCCAAACAACAGGGACAACAACAGGGTGGACATTTTTGGCTAATATTAGCATGTAATGATCACATGGCGGACTTTTAGTTAGATAGATGACTATGGACTGTTTGACAAATACATTTCAAGGCAAGCTTTTGAAAATGTTTTCTATCAATTGTTATTTATTTATGACAGAGTGGACGTGTTGACCCTTGACAACATCCAACTACATGATGAAAATTATTCTGCAACAGTTGTGACGTCCCTAGACACATCAGAGGTTTTTCTTAAAGGGACAGTTAATTGGGTGGACATATGCAAATGTTCAATATGATGGTGAAATAGAATATATATGATGAAAATGACTGGTTTTATGAAATAACTAGTTACCTACAGTTAAATGATGTCAAAGAAATATGATTTAGTTTCATTTAACCATACAATGTAGTAATCAGAGCAGTGAAGTCAGGAACATCGAATGATAAAAAAAAAAGAAGTATTGAACCAAGAAAACATTTTGAGATACTTCTTTTTGTACTGTAATGTATGCAAACTTCTGGCCTATTATACTACACCTGTAACGCAAAAATGTAATGTTTGCTATGGCCATTTGTTTTGATATTTTTTTTCACTAAAGCTTGTGCATTCTAGTTTCTAGACTTCATAATTTGATGTCATTTAAAAAAATTGTGTCATCTTGTGTACCTCTATTCAGTAACATCATTAGTGACATATTTGCTTGACATTTTATTGTACATTTTAGGTTATTCTTATAATTTATATGAAAGGGATTTTATTAGTTGCTGCACTTTATTGTTGTGAGTACAGTGCTTTTAATTTTTATTTATTATTTTCATCTTTTCATAATTATCAGCCCAGGCTATTATTATCAGTGTATTTGTAGGTAACATTTGATACATCTGTTTCCAAAGTCAAATGTTTTTTATTACCTTCATACTTATTTTAACCTTTAATGTAATCACTAATTGCATTGTGTTGATATACAACCATCACAAGTTCTACTGCAAATAATTGTTGTGTGCTACTGTTGCAGCTTTAAAAATTTAAAAAATAAATAAATAAATAAATCAGGCACTTTCCCAGCAAACGCATATCATCCTCTTTTACCTTTGTGAAAAGTTGAACTGTCATACTTTTCTGCATTTCTGAACTGTACATTGCAGAAATGCTTCCTGGAGGTATCCACAGGGTGGCGCTCTCCCCACGTTAATAATCATGCATAAGAACCCATCACAAGCTCCAAACCAGCCTAAATCAAATCAGAGCATAATCGATCTGATTGATTCTAAATCACACGCACGTACATCACTCCTCAAAGATACCAGCAAGCATGTGCCACTCAAGTGATTACACACGAACACAACTGTGATTTAGAGTTATAAAAAACAAAATGCTACTTCATAAATGGAGTTCTTGAAAGTCATTGCGTCATTCCAGTTTGACAATTCGGGCCAGGTCAGCTGGAGCCTATCGCAGCTAACTGGCGGGGTGCGCCCTGTACTCGTTACCAGCCAATTGCAACATCAATTCATCGTTAAGAAAAATTCACAATTATTTTTTGTCTAATAACAAAAACACGAGCGTTTAATACAAATGCATTCTACTCATCCGAGACACAGATTATTATTACATGTATTTGTGTGTGCAGACCGCTGCGGACATGTTGTGCAAGTCAAACTTGGCTTGCTTTGACCAACCAATCAAAGGAGGGCTAAATGCTGACATTATTGTGGGCCAGCTCGTTGACGATAGGTTCCTCCAAAGTTCCTTTCTATTGCCATGAGCATGGGAGCGAGGGTTTGCTTTATTAGAGGTACAGTTGTGTTCAATATAATAGCAGTGTGTTTAAAAAGATCAAAATACTAAAGTAGTAGTCCATTAGTTTTGGGAACACTGCAGATCATATTCTAAATCAAAGCATGAACAAACATTTGTCAATTTTTTTAATTGCTTTTAAAAAAAATGGGGAAAAAAATGAAAATTGTGCTGAAAAAATAGCAGTGTCTGTTTCTTTACATATTTGAATATTTGCTTTATAAACTCAAATTCTCTTGGATTTAGCATTCCTATGACTCATTAAATGAATATTTAGTTGTATAACCATGGTTTCTGAGAACTGCTGTGTTGCATGGGAGTCGACCAACTTCTTGCACCTCTCAACAGGTATCCCAGCCCAGGAGGATTTGACAACAGTCCACAGTTCCTCTGCATTTCTTGGTTTTGCCTCAGAAACGGCACTTTTGATATCACCCCATAGGTTTTCTATCGAATTGAGGTCCGGGGATTGAGCTGGCCACTCCATAACTGTAATTTAGTTGGTCTGGAACCAAGATGCTGCTCGTTTACTGGTGTGTTTGGGGCCATTTCAAGGGCAATACTTCTTCAGCATAAGGCAACATGACCTCTTTAAGTATTTTGATTTATACAAACTGATCCATGATCCCTGGTATGCGATTAATAGGCCCAACACCATAGTAAGAAAAAAAATTATGATGCTTCACTGTCTTCAGAGTGTACTGTGGCTTGAATTCAGTGTTTGGGGGTCGTCTGACAAACTGTCTGCGGCCCTTGGATCCGAAAAGAGCAATGTGACTTTCATCAGTCCACAAAATGTTTCTCCATTTCTCTTAAGGCCAGTTGATGTGAGACTCTGAACACTGGGACTTTACGAGGACTTCTTGCTAATAGATCAGCTTCACACAGGCGCCTTCTAATTGTCACAGTACTCACAGGTAACTTCAGACCGTCTTTGATTTTCCGTGGAGCTGATCATTGGTTGAGTCTTTGCCATTCTGGCTATCCTTCGATCCATTCGAATGGTTGTTTTCCGTTTTCTTCCATGTGTCTCTGGTTTTGCTTTCCATTTTAAACTATTGGAGATCATTTTAACCGAGCAGCCTTTTATTTTCTTCACTTCTTGATATGTTTTCCCTTCTGCAAGTTTTTTTTTTAATCCAAGTCTGCTGTTCTTTTGAACAATGTCTGGAGCGACCCATTTTTCTCAGGTTTTCTAAAAGAAATACATGCATGACACGTGCTGGCTTCACCCTTATAAGGTCCACCTGATTCACACCAGTTTTTTTTCACAGAATGATTGACATAATTAGTTGAACTCCACACTGCTATTTTTTTCAACACACCCCTTTCAATTAATTATCTAATTGCACAGACTCAGGACCATGCATATCAAGAATGTTGAGTCTGTTAGTTTTCTGTGACTACACCTAATGGTAAATTGTTTGCCATGTAGAAATAGATTTTCTACCCCAAAAAGTCATTGATCTGGTTAATCATGTTAGGCTGCTATTATTTTGAACACAACTGTTAGTGCTTATTAGTATTTAGGTCAGCAGAGGAAACATACAACCTTAAGACTCACCGCGAGACCATCCGTTCCTCTCATACATCAGTCAGCTTCCCGGTGTAGATTTCGATCTGGGTGAGGCTCTCCAGGTCGTCTTCCCGGTAGGACTCTGTCTTGGACTGCTCGCTTTTGCTGGAGTTAAAGTCCCCAGATGACGTCTGCGGTTGTCCGCAGGTCACGTGCACGTACTGCAAACGATCCTCCTCGTCGTTCTCTCGGTGGTAGAAGTAGTTGAAGTTAGACACGATGACAGGCACCGGTAGAGCGATGGTGAGAACTCCGGCGATGGCGCACAAGGATCCCACAAACTTGCCCCCGATGGTGCTGGGGCACATATCTCCGTAGCCCACCGTTGTCATAGTTACAACCGCCCACCAGAAGGCATCGGGGATACTGGAAAACCCCGATTCTGGGTCCTCCGCTTCTGCAAAATACACCGAACTGGAAAAGAGGACCACGCCGATGATGAGGAAGAAAATCAAGAGGCCCAGCTCCCTGAGGCTGGCGTGGAGTGTTTGTCCGAGGATCTGAAGACCTTTGGAGTGTCTGGAGAGCTTAAAAATCCTAAAAACACGGACCAGACGGATGACCCTCAGGATGGCGAGCGAGGCGGCTTGCTGACTGCTGCCCTGGTGCTCAGCCAAGTCCAATCCCAGGGTGATGAAGTAAGGCGCGATGGCCACCACGTCTATGATGTTCATGATATTCTTGAAGAACGCCGCCTTGCTTGGGCAGGACAAGAACCTTATAGTGAACTCAAAGGAGAACCACACAATGCAAAGCGTTTCCACCATGAAGAAGGGGTCTGTAAAGGGACTTTGCACCTTCCCGTGGCTGGTGCCATTTACGTGGAGCTCCTGCACCGACACGGGGACCTCTCGGAACTCGGGCAACGTCTCCAAGCAGAATATGATAATGGATATCAAGATAACCATCACAGAGACAATGGCGATGATCCGAGCAGGCCCAGAGCTTTCTGGATACTCAAACAATAGCCAGAGTTGTCTCTGGAACTCATTGTTAGGCAGAAGTTGGTCCTCCTCCCTTGTCAGACCCTCATCGTCTCGAAAAAGCTCGATGGTCTCCTCATCAAACTCGTAGAACTTGAGCTCCTCGAGGAAAATATCCACAGGGACGCTCACCGGTCTGCGTAACCTCCCCCCGGACTGATAGTAGTAAAGGATGGCGTCAAAGCTGGGCCTATTCCTGTCGAAGAAGTACTCGTTCCTAAGCGGGTCGAAGAAGCGCATCCTTTTGTGGGGATCCCCTAAAAGTGTGCTGGGGAAGCGCGAGAGGGTCTTCAGTTGGGTCTCGAAGTGCAGGCCCGAGATGTTGATGACCACCCTCTCACTGCACTCCTGCTCCTCCGGGTCATCTGGCAACAAGGGGCTGACCACCACGGTCTCATCGCGGTTCTCCTGGGACACCACGGTCATCTTCTTACCCCTCTCGAGGGTCGCCACTCACCTTTCAAGTGTCCTTTCTCATGCAGATTGTCACATTCCTCCCTCCTCCGAAAGGAGCTCGTTGCCGGTACCGCTACGTTTGATTTACACGGTCCTTTTGTCAGATTAGAGCCTGGCCGTGTCCGACAGATCTCCCCCTTGCATAAGCTACACCAGTGGGCAAAGGTGGCTATCATATTCACACCATTTTAAACCGCACGGCCCTCCCCAAGTTGGAAGACCAGATGACACTCGCTGCCTGTGCCGCCGTCCCACCAGCATTTCACTTCAGTAAACACGGAAGCGCCCACTTTTTACACTCTTTCAACCCTCCGTAGACTCTACAGCCGTATTTTCGTTCGTGTATGTCCAAACCCCATGACAAATGCGCTCCCTCCCGATTGCGAGTCCCTCATTCATGAAATCATGGCGCTATTCCTGTCGCAAGGGGAACCCGCCGGTGTCCCCTCGCTCACACTTGAAGAAACAGGACCACCACCGCCATGATGAGCTTATATTTAATGTGGCCAAAATAAGCCAAAATTCTGCGAGACTTGAACCCCCCTACCGACTGTCGGGTCCTCGCCAATGGAAAATGCTGGCTCGACTGATACTTGAGACGCAGAGGTAATGTCGTCCTCTTCAGGAAGCCCAGAGCCTAAATAACATTCGCTGTTGGTAGTGCTCTGCTCAAAGGGCTCAATTGTACAACCTGGAACATGGGGGTGGGTGTCCCCCTTGAAGACATGTGTCCTGTCATTTAGAGTAACTAGAGGGACCTCAAATTGTGCAATCAGATACGTCAACGGTTCAAAGTTTTATTTTTTATTTGTTCTATTTCGAGCTCATCTTTGCGTTACGGATCTCAGTCAGCTGTCAATCGTCAGCCAAGATGATTCTTGACCACGCATGGTGCTAATTGCCACAACAAATTCATATGAAGTGAAGCAGCATATGGTTCATCACCCAAACTTTTTCTCTTCCCATTAAATTCCGTGTGTCTGCTTTGTACAATCTCTCCTCTTCATTGTATGAAATTAACTAACAAGTCAACCTATGTTCCCCGTGTTACCACAACAGCATTCATAGTAGGTGAAGCAGCATGAGGCTTATTGTCCAAGATTGTTCTGGACCTTGTACATTGACTGTATTTGCTGTATTGGCTCTGGACAATAATAACAGTGCAGGGCTGTCAATCAATCAGTGTTGCTAAAACGGTTTGCACCCATCTAAACTGCTCACATGTCATCACGCGTCTTAATAGTCCAAGAATAGGCAAGTTTGGTCCTAGAGAGCCGCAGTCCTGCATGTTTTCGGTGTCTCCTGCCTCCAACCCAGGTGTTTCAAATCATCAGCTCATCATTACGTTCTGCAGGAGCCTCTCAGCTGTGTTTGAGGAGGCAGACATCAAAAACATGCAGGACTGCAGCTCACTCGGACCGAACTTGCCTATCCCTGTAATAGTCCAATGTTGTGTGTGTGTGTGTGTGTGTGGGGGGGGGGGGGGGGTTGTTGGAGGGGGGTTTATATCACATCATGGGGACCATTTACTTGGTTTTTACTATTATTGTGGGGACCATGTGTCCTTGTGGGGACATTTTGGCCGGTCCTTACAACTCAATACCTTTTTTTGAGGGTCAAGACTTGGTTTTAGAGTTTAGGTTTCAAATGGGTTTTGGTTGGGGTTAGGGTTTAGGGTTAGTATTAGGTAATCAGTTGTGATGGTTAAGGTTAGGGTAAGGGGCTAGGAAATGCATTATGTCAAGAAGATGTCCCCACTACAAATGTAGACCCAAAGTGTGTGTGTGTAAGTGTCTGTGTGGTAACAACAACAAGGCACTTTGTGGCGACAGAACAAAAGGGCGTCAAGTGCGGGCGTGAGGATGCGAATGTGTCAGTCAGTGGCTGCAGCTGAGCAAAGGGAGCGTCTGGCTCGCGTTGTGCGTCTCCACGGAAACAAACAACAACAAACAAGCTGTGGCATGGACACGTGATTTATAAGCCGATGCGGGGGAGTACGGGTGGTGTGTGTGAGTGTGTTATTTCGGGTGACATCAGTCACACGTTCATTCCAATGTTTTGCTTTGCTGTCGATGTGATAGCTCAACACTTTTTTCAAAATTGTTTAATTAGAATTGAAATGAAACGATTCCACAGCTGTGATTCCTGTGGAAATGGTCCACTTTCCCCTAATTGGTCCAAAAATGATGATTGATTTGCTGCAAAATACGTATTTTTGCTCATCTATCTCTGCCAATGATGGATAGTCACAGGAAGAAATAATTCATGAAATTATTTTCCACGAGATGACAGAAGGAACAGTTAACCTGTTGCCATTCACATAACAGAATTACATGTTGTGAATTGAACCCTCCTTTTAGGTTGGTTTCTCAGCAACAATATTAATCCTGGGTCAATTTGACACAGGCTATGATATGAATGATAAAAATCATAAAACATTATTAACCGCTTTTGTTGCAAATATTTCAAATGACCATTTTCAACAAGTTTCATCATGAAATACTACCATTTGTAGTTATTTAACTTTGAAATGGGTCAGTTTGACCCGGATATGTTTAATTTTCCAAAAGCATTCCGGTAAACGTTAGAAAACTTGAAAATATGTCATCGTACGTAGACCATTTTAATTGATGAGAAGTTTCGTAGCGAAAAAATACTAATCTGTAGTTCTTAATTTTTCCATAAGTATTCTGATAAACATTAGTAACCTAACCATTTCAATTGAAAATATTTCAAAGTAAACCACTTTTAAATGATAAGTTTCACAGAAAAAAACACCACTCGTTTGACTTTAAAATAGATCAATTTGACCCTGGCTGTGCTCAATGTTCCAAAACAATCCTTCAAAATCATTATTTTTTTCATTGCAAATGAACTGAAATGAACCATTTCTTATTGTCTGTTGGTGCCAAGTTTCATTGTGGAAAAACAAATATGTGTTGTTGTTTAACTTGAAAGCGGGTCATTTTGACCCACAACATAACGGGAGGGAGGGTTAAAACTACTTAGCCGTGCTTCAGACAAATCAGTTTAGCTTCATGCTAACAAACAATGCAAAACGTCATAGAACGGCGAACAAAGTTAGCACACACACATTGATGCAATTATTCTTTTGCATAGAACAACACATTTTATTTCACTGTGACTTACTGAGCAGTTTTGTTGGTTCTTAGTTCCAGTACAAACGAACACATCATGTGTGCAGGCTTTGCTGCAGGTGCACATTTTCCAGAAGCTTGCGTACGTGTGGGAAATGTAGCCGGACGGGCATGTGCAAGTAATGACGTGTTACCCGGGAGACACGCGCATGCCGGGGAGGGCGACGTATATGATGTGTACCCCCAGCCTGCACCCTCCGTCCCCACTCTTGTCGTAACACAATATCACCCAGCAGTAGTGCCAAGTAAGCACGTAAAAATACTTTTTGTAGTTACGGTACTTGAGTTTTTTTCCGCGCCACTTTTTTTGGCCTACTAGTAGCATCTTAAAGATGGAATAAACAAGCTTGTCCTCACAACTAAGACACTTCAGTCCCTGTTGGAATGACTGCCTTAACGGTGAGTGTGTACTAGAATAGGAAACTACAATTAAACCTCACTTTTAAACAACTGAGCTGCACTTGTAACACTTCCCAGACCAACTGACAGATGTGTCAGCGCTCGTAGCATGCTGGTAGTAGCATCAATATGCCCACTCGTAGTTTTAAAACAACACTAAGGAACTTTCAGTTTATGTTGATTATATAATTTTTGATTATTGTCCATATGGACAAAAGCGGACAAAAATACTATTCTTTTTTGGCGTCTAAATTTTCTCCCGTTTTTCATACATCCATTCAGTTTATAAATTGATGCCAAAAAAAAAGTGCGACACAGGCATTAATTTCCTGGAATCGAAGCTTCTCCTTTCAAAGACGTGTCCCACTGTCGTACGGTGTTCCACAGGGTTCAATTTGGGGGCCCCTGCTGTTGTCATTGCATTTGCTGCCCCTAGGTTCCATCTTAAAAAATACATGGTATTTCCTTTCACTGCTATGTAGATGACGGTCAGATCTCTGTCCTGCAAAGCAAACAGGACTTAAGGCCACTTCTGTCCTGGCTGGAGGAAATCAAAGGACTGCAATCGTCATAACTTATCCTCTCAAAAGTCAGCCCTTCAAAATAAAAGGAAATAAAATAATCAAATCACAGTTTCTGTTGGTCACATGGTGGCTTCAATAACAGTGGTACCCAACAAACTAATTATTTTGTAAAATTGTTACATTGAAAACGTCTTGACTGCTTGCTGTCATTCATTTTGTTGATTCGGGGCAGATATCACAAGTTTGACTTTTTTCTGTCCCCTTTCATTTTTTTTTTTAAAGAGTGAAATAAAAATTTGAGTTGAATACTTAGTCAACACTCTTTTGGTGTGTAAAGCTATGAAAAAGCAAGCTTCCGCTGTATTTAAATTTTTCCTTCATGCGTGAAATAGAGGCTGAGCTTTCGTACAAATTGCACTTGTAAGATTTGTTGTTGTTTGTCTAAAAATAGAGCAAGGATGAGGTTCCCGTCTGAGACGTTCGGTAACCGCAGCGGCAACCCCGCAGCCTCAATATGTGTGTGGAGTTTCTGCTGCTTCTATTTGCGCACTGACCACAATCGTGTTCACAGACTTGTTTTTTTTTTTTTTTTTTCTGTAAGCGTCTCATCAGGCATTCAATGTTCTGTTTTATTCCTAAACTTTTCTTGGATTTGGATTTGATTACATGCTAACCAACTGACTGATCATAGTTCCACTTTTCCATCTAAATTAATGGAGGGTACTGCATGCCTAGGTGGCGCTATTGAGTGATATTCTTTTTTGTGCTTTTTTTTGGGGTGCATTTTTTCATTGGCTATCATTATTTCCACTTTTCCATCTAAATGAATGAAGGGTACTTTCAGATAGCACTTTTCCATATCAATTTAAACTTGCTTCAAAAATTCATGCCACCTGGGTTCAAGTGTTCTTTTTATTCATTTATCTTTCAACTACAATGAATACTTTGTAATTTTCATATAATTTATCTTTCAGTTTACTTCATAAGCATTCAGCTTAGCATTCAGTTTAGCATTCAGCTTTCATCCTTCCCACGCAATTTCTGCAGAAATTGCACTTAGTCTTGTTTTTAAAGGATTTCTGCAGGTGTCAGAAAATCTAATTAAAAGTTTTTTAATGCAACTTAAACAAATTTAATGCCCATGTCATACTCATATGCAAACAAAGTTTTTTGTTTGTTTGTTTTTCTTGTTAATTGAGATAAAATTGGACAAACATGGTTACCGAATACAAACGTGGTTGTATCGTATAAAGTTATTTGAAGTTAAAACATTGTACAAAACATTCAATAAAGTGTGAGACATTGAGTCAGGGTGGCTTTAGGGTTATGTTGGACGTTGATGACGTTGAAGAAATTCAAATTCAGTACAAGCAACGCGTGGACTCCAGGCCATTTTGTTCATTGAAAATGACTACTAGTTTCAAGTCTCCACAAATAAATGTATTTTTCATGACATTTATTTATTATCTGTAAATTGTGTCATAGTGACTTCTTTGCAAAACGTTGTATGTAAAATCATGCATGAATAGAATCAACCGTATTTAAATGGTTAATGACGTATTTAATGCTTTCTAATGCCATTTAAGTCTTGAATATAAGCAAAATCCATGTAATGACTTTTAATGCTTTTTACCGACCTGCGCAAAACCCTGTTGTAGATATTGGGTACTTGTGGATGCTGCTGATAACAGCCACTGATACGGCATAATAAAGCAAAAATAATAATAATCTGGCATCAAATAAGCCTTCCCAGGTTGGCGCTGGTGTTTTATTTATTTTTTTAATGTATTTTTTTTATTATTATTATTTTTTTAGTGTATTTTTTTTATTTATTTTTTTAATGTATTTTTTTTATTTATTTTTTTTTATGTATTTTTTTCTCCACTCTGAGTAAGAATGAACTGGGAGGCAAAAGGGGCGAGCTTCCTTGGAATGACCTGGCTGTCATCTTGGTCACACGCCTGGCCTCCCGGATTAGCCTTCCAGGCCTTGATTAAGCCTCGGACGGTTTTAGCTGATGATGTCGTGCTCGATACGTTCCGGGTGGCGGGTGGGGGGTCTAACGGGCAGGGGAGGGGCGCTGTATTACAGATGGTTACTTTTGACCTCATCAGATATTTAACTCCTTACTTTTACACTTACAGGTAAAGTGGTATACTTTGACTGATGAGTTTTTCCAAGTCATGAGCTGTCACTTGTTCCATTATTATTATTTTTTAAAAGCTTTTTCTTTTTCTTTTTGAAGCTTACTGAAGTAGTCAGAGGTAAAATCGCTACTTGCACTTGAGCAGCAGCAATTTTCAGTTGGCGGGCAAACTTCAAGAGTTCTATATAGGAGGCGGCCCATGTTCATTTTGAGTAATACTTGAGAGAAATAGCAAAGTGAGTTGAGGTCAAAGGTAAAATCAAGACTTGTTTTTATTTGTCGCAGTGAAACGTTAATATTTTGTCCAGAATTCATTGGATAACTTCATTATTTTTCATCAAATCAAAATTAATACCTTTTAAAACGATTTTTTTCCACTTGGTGTCGAATGAAGATGACATCACCTGTGCTGAGGAAGTAGGTAACGACCAATCATGGCTCATTTTGTGGACCAAACCCAGAAAACAGGTGAGCCATGTTTGGTCGTTACCTACACTCTAAAAACAGTTGGGTCAAAAATAACCTAAATATGGGGCAGAAATGGAGCGATCCTCTAATTGGGTCAATTTGACCCAACTTTGAGTCAAGTCTTTTAGTGTAAAACAACTCGTCAATATTGGTCAGATCATTTACTTGGGTCAAAAAATTGGGTCATTTTGTATTAAACAACCCAGATAGTTGGGTCAAATTGACCCATAAAATGGATCGGTCCATTTTTGATCCATAACTGTTTTTAGAGTGACTTCCTCAGCACATGTGATGTCATTTTCAGTCGACAGCAAGTGGAAAAATGTGTTTTGTATATTGTATACAAAAAATTATGTCGTTATCAAATCCATTCTGGACAAAATGTTAACTTTTTACTGCTGAAAATGGCTCAATATGAATCAAGTATCCCTTTAAGTGCCCATGTTGTTGTATCAAAGGAGGCCATTTTGAATGCTATCCGTGACAAGGTAGCCAAGCTAGCTGTTTCTATTCAGCGCTCTAGCAGCCACAATCTTAAACTGCTTGATAATCTTCAAGTGTTTATGATATTCCAATGAATCATTTTGCAGCCGTGACAAGATGACTGACCCAGCTGCTGTCAAAGATAAAAATGATGACATGTTTCGATTCAGCACTTTTGCAGCCGCAGTTTTTAAGTGGTTGGGAAAATAGTTTGCAGTGTGATTAAAAAGGCAACATTTTGAATGCTATCAGACAAGATGGCCGTATGTAGCTCAAGTCAAAGGTCAAAGCATAAACATATTTCTATTCAGCACTCTTGCGGTCTACATTTTGTAGGTGATTGGCAAACTTTCAGATTCTCGTGCTATGTACAAGCCCTGTTCCTTCTGAATGAACGGCTGTCTCAGCTGAAGTCAAGTGTGAACATGTCGTGTTCAATATTACACATTCAGCCTGTGATATGCAATCTGACTTAAATTGCGCTCAATGACATGGCAGTTAATTTTGGAGCCATCCAGTACTATTTCCAAAGGAGGGATTTGGCCGCCGGCGGACGCTGTATTTTCAGCTTTCGACGGTGCTGTAACCGAATCCCGTCCGACGGCAGCGACTTTGAGGGAGTTCTATAAATAAACCGACCACACTTGGCGACACGGCCCCGCGGAATGATTTGCTCATGGCAGCGGTGGCGCGCGCAGCCGCAACTATTTTCTCCCGCTCGCTCCAGGAGTTTGTGTCAAGAATGCGGTCTCGCAGGAATCCGCAAACTTCACTTTATATTGTGCGGGGGGGCTTTTAACGCAAATTTGCTAATGAATGCCGCTTGTTAAGCGCAAAGGGGGGCAGTGGGGGTTTGGCCGCTAAAGCTAGCTGGCTCGCAGGCACGTCTGCCTCAGTTATATTTGACAGCGTTGACTTTCAATTTCTTGCCAGTTAACACCAGCAATTACTTATTTGCTTGAGACATTTAGTTCATGTTGAGCTACATAGTAGTGACATTGGGCTGCGTTTGATGTGTTGGAAGGTTGAAATCATGAAATACACAAATAGTCACAGCCTAGCTGGGGTTATGGCTAGCTGTTAGCGTAGGGTCAGTTTTTATGGCTAAAATTGGCCAAGCGTTAGCCTTTTATGTACCATTTGAATATAAAAAAATATACTGTTATTATCACGGGGGGCTCACCCATGATAGAAATTTGCAATACAGAAAGACCATCTTATTTTATTTAACTTTTGGGGGGGGGGGGGGGATAGTTTTACCTGTCCCATAAGATTTAAATCATTTCAACTTAAATCACCCTTTTTAAGGAAGCTCTTTTTCACCTCTTCTCACTGATGAGAGGCTATCATATAACATATCTTATATTTAAACTCACACATAAAACAAAATCTAATTAAACATACATCTAAACACCAACGCGTTCAATTAAACCATAAATTAGCGAAAGTCCGCTAGCTTGAATGCTATAGACTAGCTAACAGCAATTAACATAGACATTACGCTAATTATAAATATTTAAACACCAAAATGTTCAAGCAAACCATATCAATAATGCTAACTTAATGCTAACGTATTGCATTTTGCTGCTTTTTTTCAAAATTAAACCATCTGTTAGCTTTTTGTTTTTAAAAAATAATGCTGCAAGATGACTTTGAAATGTTAAATTGTTTTGGGATCAGTCTGAGGTCTATTTATGGTTTAAACGATCAATATTCAAGCAATTATAAACATTGTTAGTCGGGGGTCCGTTCATTACTCTGAAATGTCATTTGCGTCGGGGTTTGTTCCAAGTCAACAAATGTTCTTTTACTAAGTTGAATCATTTCACAAATGCTATTCATTTGTTGTTTATGTGCCTTTTATAATTTATTCTTTGAGGGGAACATGATTGAAAATGAGCATACGGACATCAGCGTTCATTTCGCATGCGTGGCAAACCGACATTGTATTGTGCGCTCTCACTCCTGACAAATGACACGAGTGTGACGAAATGCGGCGGCAGGCGGCTTTTGATACATTTCCATCTGTCATCTTTGTGCACTCAGCGCATTGTGAGCAGCACAGGCGGGGGTGCGGCGCTGTAATTAAGTTACATTTTGGCTGCAGCTTCGCCATCAATGTGTTCTGAAAATAGGCATGGCGAGCGGGCATTGCCTATGTTACGTGTGGAAGTTCGTGTGTCTAGTCTTTGTATCAGCCAAGTCTACTCCAGTCTGGACAGGACGAGAGTGGACTGGTCGCCATGTCTACTCTCGTCCTGTCAGTCATGGTGACCAGTCTGCCCTTGCCGCGTCCAGTCATGGCGACCAGTCCGCTCTCGTCCCGTCCAGCCGTGGCGACCAGTCCGCTCTCGTCCTGTCCGGCCATGGCGACCAGAACGCTTTCGTCCCGTCCGGTCGTGGTGACCAGTCACTCTCGTCCCGTTCAGTCATGGCGACCAGTCTGCTCTCGTCCCATCCAGTCATGGCGACAGGTCCGCTCTCGTCCCGTCCAGTCATGGCGACCGGTCCACTCCCGTCCCGTCCTGTCATGGCGACCGGTCCGCTCTCGTCCCGTCCAGTCATGGCTACCGGTCCACTCTCGTCCTGTCCAGTCATGGCGACCAGTCACCCTCGTCCTGTACAGTCATGGCGACCAGTCCACTCTTGTCCCATCCAGTCATGTCGACCAGTCCCCTCTCGTCCCGTCCAGTCATGGCGACCAGTCCCCTCTCGTCCCGTCCAGTCATGGCGACCAGTCCACTCTCGTCCCGTCCAGTCATGATTGTCTGCTCACCTTTCCCACTATGTGTAAACTTCTTGCACTTCATTCCTGCCTTGCTTTCCCACATTTGGGTCCACCATCCCTCTGCCAGTCACATGCCTTATGACAACATTTGAAAACATATCTTTACTTTCTACTCCTTATTTAGACAAAGTCATATCTGTACTACGTCAGTGCAGATTCTGAGTACTTTCTCTGCGTCCACCTGCCCCTGCGCAGCATTGCACTGGCGGCCGTCATCCCGAGTTTTCATGAAGGCAGCTATAGTTGACTTGCAGCAAAAGCAAAACTATCCTTACATAGTGGAAAAACGAGTTTAACCGCAAATAGTAAAGTGAAGCTGGCACTGAATTACTGTTCAAACGCACACCAAGCCCCATGCAGGGCAATTAGTGTTTATAATAATCTTGTTAAAATTGTCATGAATCAGTTCTGTTGTTGTCTGCCACATATTTTATAAGTACAACTCTTTCAAATGTCATAACGCCATCGTCAATCATGATCAAATCATTTGAAATCAGCGGTGTGTGAAATCAGGCCCGTGGGACCATTTGCGGCCTTGCTCCACATTTTTATTGGTCTCGCTGAACATTACGATGAAATTAATTATCTCATACACTCGCAGCCATTTTCACTGAAGCAACCCCCTTTGCTCTCGGCTGTTTTACTGGATTTTGACCCAAGGCCCACAGAATATTGTGTTCTATTGCTATCGAAACATGGAACCTACCAAAAGAAAGATTAGCAGCAAGCTCTTTTCCCCAGTGTTTACACCAGGTTTGTGAATAATGATTAAACGTATTCTAATGCTAATTGCTGCAAAAACAAAACACATACAAATGTACTTTTTTTCCTGATGAAAGAAGAGACTGTTTTGATAGCAATAGAACACAATGTTCTGTGGGCCTTGCAAAATCAGTCAAAATCCAGTAAAACAGCCGGGAGCGAAGGGGATTGCTTCAGTGAAAATTCACTGTATGGACACGTAACTATTGACATTCACATCAAGTGAAGTGCATGTTTTTGGAATGTGGGAAAACCCTTTACGCAAACTCCGCAAAGGAAGGCCGGATTCGAACCTCTTTCCCCAGAATTGTGAGGCGGATTTGCTACCCACTAGCCCCCCGTGCTGCCCAAATCAAAGCTGTCCATCGTTCCAGGAACGCCAAATAAATGTCCAGTAAGGCGCTGTTTAAAAGCTGTCTGCAGACACGCTGACGACCTGCGGCCGGACCCTGTTCCGGTGGCATCCGAAGAGCCAGGCCGCCCTCCTGTGGCGGTATCGCTTGGACAGCAGCACGTAGAGCACGGGGTTGATGCACGGGTGCAAGTACTGCAGCACCGTGCAGATGAAGTAGAAGAGCTCCCAGGCTCGCCCGTGGCGGTAGAGGCCCAGGTAGACGCACAGCTCCAGGACGTAGCCCGGCAGCCAACACGCCGAGAAGGTGGCGGCGGCCAAGAAGACCATCAGCGAGGCCCGCCGCGTGTTCCTGGCGCTGGACGCGGACATCACCGGACTCTTGTGGAGAAAGAGGGCCAGGCGGACGTAGTTGAAGGCGATCACCAGCATGGGGATGAAGTAGAAGAGCACAAACTGGCTTAGGACCACCTGGTAGTGATGTTCCTGGATGGTGGGCAGGCAGAAGGTGAAGTTGACCAGGCTGGGGCTCAGGCTCTCCTTGGTGGCGAACATTCGCAGAGGCAGACTGATGAGGAAGCTCAGGGCCCAGACCAGTACCAACATGAGGACCACCAGGTCCACGGCCGGGGGCCGGTAGGGGTTGGTGACGATCATGGCGCGAGCCACCGACACGGCGCAGAGCGAGTAGGCGCTGGCCGCCAGGCTGAAGGCCAACAGGAACTGGTAGACCTTGCAGGAGACGTCGCCCATGGGCCACGAGTGGCTGAGGGCCGAGTGCAGCGTGAAGGGGATGAGCAGCAGGGTTAGGAAGTCGGCCAGCGACATGCTGAGGAGCAGGATGTCCAGACGGTTCTTACGCAGCGTCTTGTACTTGGCGAACAAGGAGAAGACCAGCAGGTTGGCGCCCAGTCCGATTCCCAGGATCACGCCGCACGTGCAGGCAAACACCAGAACGTAAGCGTTGGGGACGGCCATGTTTACCTCTGGCTCCACTTCACCTGTTTGGAAACGAGTCATACGGACATTTCGGAATGGGTTTTTAAGCAATCCGTGCCAGGATCCTTCCAGGTCGCAGAACCTGAGTAAATTAAACTGCAAACTCGACCAGGTTGTGTTTGGGCTTGCGTTGCCTTTTATTATTTTTTTAAGACATCAATGATTCCAGCAAAATCTGTTGTAACCGGAACAACCAGTCTTGATCTTGAGACCAGATTGTCTCAAGATCGCTTTTTGAAGGTCTCGTCCTTGACTAAACTCCCAAACTTGGTCTTGTCTCGGACTGGCTGGACTTGGAATTTTCCGTCAAGTAGTGCTGTCACTATTGAATATTTTTAGAATCGATTAATCTATCGATTATTCAATCGATTAATCGACTAATCGGATTCAGTTTAATTTTGCATTCAAGTGTATTACAAATAATTGTTTTTCCCTGATTACTCTTTATTAACCACGGAGTGGTGGTTGTTTTGTACTTTGTATTCGATTATAGTGATTTAAAGAAAAAAGCTGGATTTGATGTTGTACTGTGTTACCGGTTTGGTCATTGTTCGCCAAAGTAAAAACAATTGTTTGCAAATGTCTTATTTTGATTAAACACAGAAGATAATCAGTCTTCTTTCATGGAGGAGGACAGAAATCAGTTCTATTGATATGTTGAAATCAGAGGATCTGGACAATTAAATAAAAAAAAAAAGGCTCCAAACGATTACTCGATTATTAAAATAGTTGTCGATTAATTTGATAATCAATTAATTTTGACAGCTCTAGCGTCAAAACCAGTCAGGATCAGCCCGGATATGCTATTCTTAAACTTCATGAATGTGAAAACGTAAAACAACAAATAACTTAATTTCATCAAATATGTCATCGTAGACCGTTTTAACTTTAAAATGGGTCAATTTGACCGGGATGTGTTTAATGTTCCAAAAGTATTCTGATAAAGGATAGTAAGCATTTTAATTGATGAGAAGTTTCGTATTTGTAGTTCAATTGTTGTTATCAGTCTCACAATATGGAAAATAATTGTTTTCCGTGCTTCAAAAAAAAAGACACTCACCTTTTCATCTTCATCTTCTTCATCTTCGTGACGGCTTGATTCGGTTCAGTATTTTGTGGCTTCCTCCTTGAGAACGAGGAAGCGTGGCACTGGCAATGCATGCCGTCGAGCCGGGAAGATGGCAGCCTGTCGCCTCCTGTCCTCGGCGCGTGATTGCTCAAAACGCGGAAGAGCAAACGTGGCTTGGCTCCGATTCCTTCCGGATGAGCGACTTGAAAGAGGAACGGCTGATGAGCAGCTGTTGCAAGGGCAACCGCATACTCCTCCTTCGTCCGATCATCACTTTCGTCTCAACTTCATTCATCGACAACTAGAGTATCCTGGCGAACTTCAGAATTCTCAAATAATATGACAAAAATCAACTAAAATACAGCAAATGAACCAGAGACGCTCATTCTAAAATGTTTTAACCGCGTGCAAATTGATTTGCCGGCTGGAACAGGTTTCGCTCGGAAACAACCAATCGGAGAAGGGGAAAATGCGGACGTCATCCAGTTCCCTGTGAGGACCAGGGAACTCGATGACATATGGCAATATTGAATAAATGCCATTGTAACGTAAGAAAAGTAACTCATTTCTTACCTAGCGTTGCATTTGGTTTCCGTGCTTTCCTATTGGCTGCTGCTATATGACATCACTTCTGTGTGACACTTTCAAACGTCCTTATTCCGGTGAAATTAATATACTTCAAATCACATTTCAAATCATCCCCAAGGGCTCATGCCTTAAATGAATGACCAAAGACTAAAAACGAAGGACATTTTTGCTATAATTATGGTTAGTTTTGTAAACATAGAATGTAGTTTGTTAGTTTTCGTTTTTAAAAAAAACTTTTTTTTTTGTTAATGAAATTGTTTTTTTGAATTTTTATTTGAGTTGTTTTGTTCGTTTTCGTTAACTAAAATAACCTTGGTGAGGACACATTTGAAATAGGATTGCTTAAAGAAACAATCCAATTGTGGGCCAGCAATGCTGATTGTGAAGGTCCGGGGCAGATTCCATTGACAAGGCAACAATCACAGGCTGGCATCTGATTGGACAAAAACAAAAACGCACAAAATACTGTAGTCACTGAGATCAGCCTGTTGGGAACAAATGAATGCAAATTCATGAAGCAAATATTGCAATTTTGACATTTCCAAATCGTTTTTGCACAGACCAGTGAATGATTTACATTGATGGCATAGTGTGTCCATTCTTGATAATGTGTTTGTGTTCACGCACGCACGCCCGCACGCACGCACGCACACTTCCTCCAGAGGCCTTCATTGATTGTCATTTTTATTTCTTCCCCTTGATTCTGGCGTTTGATTGATTTTTCTTCCTTTATCAGCCTTTTACGATTGCGCGTCATCTAATGGCTCACGCCACTTAGCTGAGCGCGAGGCCTTCACTGTCCCTCCGACCCGTGTGTGTCGTGTTGTTAAGAGCTAAAATGTCCATACAAATGGTGTTGTTTCATTTTTGAGTTTATTTTCAAAGCCACTACTCCAGTAAATTGATTTTTTTTTAACTACATTTTTTTGACAATTTCTGTAGAAAAAGACAGATATGCTTTTTTCCAGGGACTGATACGATTAACTCATTCACTCGCAGCCATTTTGACTGAAGCAACCCCCTTTGCTCTCGGCTGTTTTACTGGATTTTGACTCATTTTGCAAGGCTCACACAATATTGTGTTCTATTGCAATAAAAACATGGATCCTGCCAAAAGAAAGATTCTTTCATTAGGAAAAAAAGTACATTTGTATCTGTTTCCGTTTTGCAGCAATAAGCATTATTCACATTACTGTATTCACAAATCAGTTTAAAAGCTTGTTGCAACATGTTCCTGGTTGATCTCTTATACTCTACTGCCACCTGCTGGCTGTTTTTGTAATAACTAATATTGCTTCAAGCATAAACAATTGTGCTATCAGCAAATAAGACACTTTTGAATATTTTTGAGACACAACAGATATCATTTATGTACAATATAAATAGAAAAATAGAAATAAAAAATCTTAATTAAATAATTAAATTTTCTGACATTTCTACCAATTTCATGGACATTTTATGGTATTTTCTGCTTTTCCTCTTTCTTTTTGGACATTTTTGGGTCATTTTAAAAACATTTTTAATCTAAATAATTCATTCATTTAAATAATATTTGATCTAAAAGTTGTTTTAAAAATATGTTAAAAAAATATATATATATGAATTTCTCCCCCAAAATTTTGCAACCCGCAGGCAGCCACAAGAGAGGGACTAAAGATGGCTCCAGAGCCGCAGTTTGCAGACCCCAGATTTAGCGGTAAGTAATAACATTAGCTATTCATTCCTAAAGTCGAAATCCTTTTTGGATTCCATGGACTCACGCTTATGATCAAAATTCAACCAATCAATCAATCAATCAATGGGTGGGTCGATCAAAGAAAGCTGCGTTTCTTCATTATCGTATCGTTTTGAAATTGTCAGGATGAATCCACCTCAAAGAAATCATGATTATAAAGGCAGTCTCTGAAGTAAAACCAAAGAGTCAAAAATAAGTACAAGACAGAACAAATCAACCTTTTTGTGAACTGGTAGCTGAAGAAGAAAAGCACAAGAACGCGGCGGTTCGGAGTACAAATTTAATGCTTGATGAATAACTGGACACACGTACACGAAGCTCTCAGTGCAAGTCAAGAACACCAAATGACTGCGGCAGACTTGTTGTATAAAAATAAACTATAGCGCCATGAGAGTGGGTCGGACGGACGAGGCATCCAATAAATTACATCCACGAGAAATATTTGGCGGGCCGGGAAAAAAAAAAAAGGAGAAAGAAAGCAGGACCATCGAGACGACGACGACGACATCATCGACCACAAGAGAAGAGAACTAAAGTGCATTCTGGGAGTCCGTCAGCAGCACCGCAATACATTCACCAAATAAATAGACACACTTTCAAGAGGAAATAAATTATGGCAGACATTCAGTCCAAATCAAAATGGAAGCGCCAGCCAGGTGTTGCTGAGTTTGCCATAAAACGCTCAAATACAAAAAAACATGACAAATGATCCAGGCCCGATAAGGTGGAGCCTGCGTCCAGGTCTTCAGCGGGGGTACACGCGTGGCAATTTTCAAAGGTGTGATCGCATCGTGATCCGCCATCGGAATTAGCGAACAGGTTTGTCGGCAATTTCTCAAGGTCATCTTTTAGAGACATCCGATAATCGGAGGAAACCTTTTCAAATGGGGCACCGATTATCGGGACGTATCTCACTCCAAAGTTCAAAATTGAAAAACAATGTTTTTGCCCCATATTACGATTCATTATGAATACCCAAAATGAGAAAAGGGCACAAGATTCCGATGATTTGCAATCATAAATATGGAATGGGTTTTAACCATTTACGATTGTTGGCGCGGATTCAGGGCAGAAAAAAAACAACTCTTAAGAAACCCCAAACCACAAGATTATAGTGACATCCCACTGAAGGGAGGAAAAAAGACCACATTCGACCCGATTATCAGTTTGCGTACACGTAAAATGGCAAAATGGCACCACATCTCACGCCACAGAATAATTTCCGAGGAAAATCAGGTTTTTGGTGTAATTGATTTGAAAGGAGGACACATTTTCAAATCAGGGATGCGCATCACACACACCACGTCGTAATCACTCAGGATCATCTTTTAGAGACGTGCGATCATTTGGATGAAAACTGATCAATGATCAGTAAGTGCATCTGGCTTTATGTATTATGCATACACAAAACGATAAGAAAAGATACAAAATGTCAATGTTTTGTTGTTGTAAATATTGAACGGGTTTGACATTCACTATTGGCCGACCATTTTCCGAGCAGATCAAGGAGCAAAAAAAAAAAAAAAAAACCCACACCCCACATCACAGAATAATTTCTGAGGGTAATATTTGGTTATCGGGTTTTTGGTGTAATTGATTGGAAGGGACGACACTTTTTCAAATCAGGCCTGCGTATCAAAAGTGTCTCCAACGATAAGCATCCAAATTGTAAAAAGATCATTTCAATTCCAATGTTTTGCGATCGTAAATACGCAACAGGCTTAACATTTCCGATTGCGGACCCGGTCTGTTTCCCGCACGGGGGGAAATAATCCCTCGCAACAGATCCGAAACCAAAGGACCCGGGACCATCTTTTAGTGACACCGGATAATCGGGCCTTTGCTGTGATTGATGGCAAGAGGGAAATTGCGGAAATTGGGCCCGAGTGCGGGTATGCGTGTACCCCCGTCGTCTTAGTCCGTGCACGTCCAGACTGGCTCAGTCTGGAGTTGGGGCGGAGCGGGTCCTCCTCCGCTTCTTGTCGCCCTCCCTGCGCCGGCCCAGCCTGGCCTTTTTTTTCCTCTTGGTGGCCACCTTGAGCGGCTGGTCCTTGTAGGCCAGCTCCTTGTTGGTCTCCTGCGGCAGCACGGGGCCCTCGCGCTCCGCCCCCGACCTGTGGGGCAGGTCCTTGCTGGCCTCCGGGGGCTTCTGGTGCAGGTCGTTGCCGCTGAAGCTGGGCCAGGTCCTGGCGTGCGCGGGCGGCGCCCGCTCGTCGGCCGTGTGCACCTCCTCCAGGAGCTCCTGCAGCCACAGGCGACGCTTCAACTCCTGCATGCTGCGTCCTTTGTCGTGCATCAGCTGGGCGTGGCTCACTGACCGCCGCCTGCCAGAAGAGGGTGCCGTTGAGTCGATGTTGAAAGAGACAAAAATGTTACAGAGGTAGATTTGAGATTTGCTTGTTTTCATCAGGCAAATCCAAGTCCAGAAAGTAAAAACCCTGGCCACAGTTTGGTTTTAGGCCCTGATGGCTAACTCCCTAGCAGGTAAACGGGCACCATGGGAGCTAGCTAGGGTGCTAGACTTAAAAAAAATAATAATAATAATCTGCCCACCTCATTTTTCTGTCTGTCTGTGACATGCGCGCACTCACGGTCAACAACGAGGCACTTTAAAGTAGCCACTCCAGCGGACTATCTGATGCATTTTTTTTGTTGATGCTACGAGGGCGTGAAAATTCTTACATAATCAGGGAAGGTCGACAAAAAAGTGCGTCACATGATGCCATTTTAGCCACGCCCAAAAACACTGAAGAGAACTGCAATTGTGACAAAACCGTTCAACACTCAATCTCCACAATTGAGTACTACGTAGTTCTTTCTTTTTGCACGTTTCTAGACATTAACTTCGAGCTGTCAGATTAATCACATCTTCGAATTTTGATTAATCATGATTAATCACTGAATTAAAAAGGCTTTTTTTTAAATCAACATTCTTTACCCGCCAAATTTGACGAGCACCTGTTATGTGTTTAATGTATTGTTATGAGGTCGTCTTCAACATTTTTTGATCCGCTGCACACGCGCTCATCTTCCTCTTTTTCTAATCATTTAATTACTTGCGTAATTTAAAATGGAGAAAAAAATGACCCCAATATTTTGTCATGAACAAATATTCGGAATGTCATACGCAAAACATTTATTAAATGCTTTCCTTTAATGCATGTCGTTATGTTTATTACTCAACACGTGCTACCTTTAACGTAACCATTCGCTGTCAGCAAAAGGATCATCTGTGGTCAAAATTAATAGCGTGATTAATCTGCGTTAATACATGATTAATACGATACATTTTTGTGACTAATTCATTCATTAATGAACACTAACTTCAAACATGCATAATACTTGGAAACAAAGATCTGAATTCACTCTAATGGGTTTTATAATTACTTTCACTTAAAAACTCTGAAACTGAAGTCTGAAATCGGAAAAGTACTTCAGTAAAAAAAAAGTTACAAAAATGAATAAATAAATAAACACAGAAGTGAAAAAAATTCTGTCCTTTTAACTTTCATAGTATTCGCATTGAGAAGAAAAACAACAAACATTTAGACAAACTATCAAAAGAACATGTTGCCGTAGCTTTGTGAACCAAGTAGCAAAAAAATTATAACTAAGGAGAACTGAAAAAAATACGATTTTGTATGTTGTTTTTTTTTCCAGATTAAGTGAAATTCTCAACAACAATTGTGTTAAATTAGTGAATGGATGGAGAAGATTTTGTTTCTCCAAAGCAGCGTCATCATATTTGGTCATGCTACCTGTTTTATGTTCCTCCATGTCACTTCTTTCCTTGTTTAAGTATTTGTACTTTGTCCAAATATAAAAAATTAATACCTAATCTCTTTATGGTGGACAATATAGTTCACAAAAAAAAAGAAAAACATTATATAGAAAAAGGTGTATGGAGTCAAAATAAAACATGTACAAGTCAACTAAATATAATAAATAAATAATAAATGCTCACGTACAGATTGTTGGAAATCTACTTAAGTACAGTAACAAAATATTTGCTTGCTTCCCACCACTGCACTTACAGGTAAGTCAGTGTGAGCAACAAAGATGTTGAGTCGAGTCCAGTAGAGGGCAGCAAAAAACAGCTTTGCGCTTGAGCGCATGACCACAAAACAAGTCTGGGAATGTTTCTGTACTTGTCAACCAAAGTCAATTCAATTGCCAACCACGGCGCAAAGGAAAGTCGCGTTCCCCGTCAAGCGGATCGGGACGGCGGAAGACAAACCGGCGCAAACCCCGACCTGAGCCAGACGCAGACTGCGGATCAGTCCTTTGAAACTTTTGACAAGAACTCACATTCTGCTACCGAGCGCGTCCCCCGGCCTCCCGTAAGGCGCCACCGGAGAACACAGCAAGAAGACAGCCAGACTCCACTGATGAAGTACAACTACGGGGCACATCTTTCCGCCCGAAGAACTGCAAAACACACCACGTGGTACATTCAAACGAAAATCGATTTTGTTCAGTGAGAGAACAAGCAACCGGTACTTACAACGATACTTTTTGACGGTGAAAATCCCCCAAATGATCCAAAACTCCAAAAGATGATCTCCTTGTTAATGAAGTCGTTTGGGCCAACGCGGAGCAGCCGGCTTAAAAGTTGTGCGCAGATCCATTGGTGTGAAGGCAGCCTGGGGAAATCCCCCGCCGGTCCTTTCCATTCATTTGCCTCCCGACAGTGTGAGCTTGGCTATTTATTTCTCCCCAATGTCCCGATTAAAAAAAGAAAAAAAGAAAAGAAAAAAGCAGGATAAAGATAGTCGGCCCGCAGCAGAAACAGTAGCACGGAGCCGCCACCGGCTGCACTCCAACTTGAGGTGGTCTCACCAAGACTGGAGCATCTTCTGTGGTGGTCCGCGAGCACAGCAGCTTCTGAGTGACTTTTTACTCCGAGTCAGCTTGTGTGTGTGAGAGGGAGAGAGGGGGGGGGGGGGGGGGCAAACTCCAAACTCCAAACTCCTCTTCGGGTTTGAAGATGCAGGCACCACCTCAGTCCTTAACACCCTCCCCGTCCTCAGAACCCGAACCCGAACCGCCTACTCCCCCCCCTGGTTTGCACTCACCTGCACTGACAAGAAGTTCACAAAGAGGGGTGGGAGGGGGTGCAAAAAATGTTGGGGGTCATTTTTCACTTCATGTCGTGCATTCTAGTGAATTTTCAGACTGAAAATATTGATAACATTACTCAGTGACACCGTATTATATACTTATTTTATATTACGATTTAAAAAATAATCCAAATAAAATAAGGCTGTCATATCTAACGTTATATACGGTCTATCCGGGTTGCGACACGTTTTGGTTTTTGTTTAAGAAAAATTGTTTAAGATTCCCACCCATATTCTTTATTTATAAAAAATTACATGTGTTTTGGGGAGTGCAGGGCAAAACGTCTTTATAAGTTTGTTTGGTTTGAATGAGTTAAAAAAAAATCTCAAAAGACAGACCGGCAACTAAAATGCTCACCATCGGGTTTGCGGAAGGAATTTTCTCACAGGTATTTTTTTATTAAATGTTTGCTTGGCTTTATTTTAAGAATGGCTTGCGTGTCAAAAGTAGTCCTCTGTGCCATTAATCCCCAAAACAAAAAAGCCCGTCCCAGTTGAAATATAAATGGCTGCCGTTCCTTCTTTTCCATGCAGTTGACCTCATGTGACGTCTTTACAAACGGACCCTTCACATATTCAAACTTGGCCAAAAACCAAATTGTGTCCAGGTTTGATTGACTTGGGCACGTCTGCCTCAAACTTTTGACGTTCTGGGTTTGAATCTCGGCTTCTACCTGCCGAAGTACCTGGCTAACATCAGTACTCCATACTTTTTTGGTTCATTGAAGACATCCATAAAACCAGCCCCAAGCGCCCCCTGTGGTCAGGAGGATTAGAACATCTCTGCAGCTCCGATTCCTCCAACCCATTGCAGGTATCTCTGGAAGGTACACCCTTGTTTTGTCTCACCATCTTTCCACTTCCTTCTTTTCCTTTGTTGCTAACTGACGGTGGATATTGGATTGGTTGATTGGTTGCTCTTCTTGGGTGTGGTGGTTGCTCAGAAATCAAATTCCAGCTACATGACGGGGTCAGAAAGGATCGTTTTACTAAATGTACTACAGGTCAGGATTATACTGACAGTTTTTAACACGTTTTCTTCGAAAAGCCGGTAACTTCAAGAACGTGTCTTGTCAGATCAAAAAGGAGGTCAGGACTGACAGGTGTGCGACCACCAAGGTGGTCATGTGTTACCGTACAAGGCGGGGGAGGGGCGGTCTTAGTCCAAAGTACACAACGAGGCCCAAACCACTCGCCCAGGGGAGAATGACCATAACCTCAGAGAAACCCAACCCACAGCCTCTCAGTATGCGCCATTCAGTGGAACCCATGCTACCCCCCCCCCCAAACCCCTCACCCCCGCCTCCCGTTGCCCCGCCTTACCTGAGCAAAACAGCTCACCGCTGCATGGTTACGGATCCGGATTTGAGTCGCAAGACCAAAGAAACTCCAAGCCGAACCCAACAGAACCACTATGGTGGATTTTCCTCTCATCAGGATGTACTATATTACAGTCAATCTGGGTTTGGTTTTAGCGCAGTGGATGCGTTTCAGAGCCTTGTCGCAGAAATTCCGCCATGTCGATTCAAGATTGGAGCTCGGCGGTAGTGATGGTCCAGTTCAGGACTCAGCAACCTCTTTGAAATTGAGTTTTTACTGGTGTACTGGTACGCACTTCTAATTATTTGCGGGTAAAAACCAGCTCCTCATTGTCGTTTTAGCCGCTAGCTTTTCTCTACGAGTGACAATACGGACCTTTGACCTATTATGTGTTTTTGTTTTTGATTTTGAAAAAAATCTACTGAAACTCAAAAATAATTAGCTTCTCCCACTGATCACTCAATCAGTGGAGGTTGCCGTTTGTGGATCTCACTCGGCTTCTTCTATCCTTCCTTCCTTTAGTCCTTCCTTTGGTCTCTTGATGTCTCCCTAATCCGGTTGGAATTCAGATGTATCTGGTATTGATGAATGATTCTGGATTCGTAAGGGTGATGCTTGGTTGGTGTTGGATTTCACATTGCTTCATCTTTCCTTCCTTTGATCCTTCTTCGGGTCTCCTGACAACTTCACGACTCTGGTGGAACTCTGAAGTATCCGGTTTAGGTGAAGGGTTTCAGTTGAATTAAAAGAAGAAAAATACACCAATGCTAGTTAGAAACAAAAAAATATTTTCCTGGACCTGGATTTGCCACCTCTGTATATGAAATACAATATTAATTATTATTTTCTGCTTCTTTAATTAGATTTTTATTACTCTTTTGAAGCGAATGACATTTATTTTATGTATCTACATTTTTAAATGTGAACATATCTGATGGGGTTTTTTTGTTTTGCAGACTACAAAATGCCTGAAATTCCCGTGCGATTCTTCCAAATAAAAGCACCACGCCAATTATGACGTGAATATTGATTTATGATTGCGGGCACTCCCATAAGTGCGAAATTGTGATGCTGACATCAGCTCCCATCTCCGTAAACGCGACGTTCGCATGGGCGTCAACCGGCATCACGTCTCACACTTTTGTGGAAAACACCATCGGGAGAGCCGAGAACTCCAAAATAAGAAGAAAAAAAAAAAGATTACAATGACCTTTAATAAGCTCAGCCGTCCTGGTCACTTCCTGCGTGAATGAGCTTTGGATCGACTAATGGACGGGAAAAAAAAGACGTTTCTGGGCCGCTTCCCTAGTTGACTTTGAGGCTGTAGGCCAAGTGATGTGTTGTTTTGTTTGGTGTGTCATGGTGACCGCCGCCTACTTCATGCTTCTTCACATGAATATGCCCAACAAGCAATTTTTCTGATGTCAATGAAATGCGCTCGGGAGTTTGCAAGGTTGGAAAGGTAACTCGGGTAGACTTTCATTATTTCATTACAATGGCCAATAAATAAATAATAATAATTATATATATATATATACAGTATATATATATATATATACTGTATGTATATATATATATATATATATATATATATATATATATATATATATATATATACTGTATGTGTATATATATATATATATATATATATATACTGTATGTATATATATATATATATACTGTATGTATATATATATATATATACTGTATGTATATATATATATACTGTATGTATATATATATATATATATACTGTATGTATATATATATATACTGTATGTATATATATATATATATATACTGTATGTATATATATATATATACTGTATATATATATATATATACTGTATGTATATATATATATACTGTATGTATATATATATATATATATATATGTTCAGATGTGATGTATTTAAACTGTGACGCTGAAGGTTTTATTTGTCACCGCAGTCAAGATTAACGCAACACTTAACGTCTTCTTCATACATTTACAACATAAGACATGACGCACAGGTTCAGTTTCCCAACATTTTTTCTTGGTTACGTCCGCGCGTGCTGGAAAAGTGTGCATCCACGGTTGAAAAATGCGTACATCCTGCACATTACCTAACTGGTGTTCAGGGTTAGCCAAACATTTTTTTGCCATTTATTTCATCCGAGAGCACCTCCAAGATTTGTCTGTCTCGCTGCTTGGCCGCGTGATATATGATCATCCTCCTCCTCAAAGCGGCTTGTGGGCCCACTTCCTTATTTACAACGAAGCTTTTTTTTTTCTTTCTTTTTTAATGTTAACCATAAATGTCAGGCTCCTGGAGACAGAGAGTCGGGGAGGTCCAAAGCGGGACAAAAGCGTGTTGTCCAGACTCAGTCTAGAGTGCAGGTACATTAAATCATTATTTTTCAGACAGGAAATATCTGCCAATGCACATTTTGCCTGTGAAATATGTTTCTAAGATGAAATGATTCCAGCTTGGCAGCGCTGCGCTCGAGCCTCAACAGGAGAGTGCTTTCAATTCCGTTCTGCTTCTTTTTAGGCAAAACCTAAAGCGCAAGAAAGAAAGTTTCTTTCTTTTCTTTTTCTTTTTTTTTTACACTCCACCTACAGGATTGAGGTGCATTTAACTTTTTGAGCATACTTCAAATACAAATTGACGCTGTTAAAAACAAAATCACATAGAGGTGGAGTCTCCAATTTACAAAGGCATATTTGGGTCGGAATATTGCCCCCACCCTCTAAAAAATATATATTTATACGAGGTCCTAATACGCCGTCGTACACGTTCAACATTTCAATTTTCAGCGTCAATGAATTCCACAGTATTTCTGTCCAGTATCAGCTCTTCGGTATTCACATATACACAAATTGCATTCTCTTAACATATTTTTCCATCGACATTCACGAAGACGCACTCTCCCACTCTCTCACGCACGCACGCACGCACGCACGCACGCACGCACGCACGCACGCACGCACGCACGCACGCACAGTGGTTAGCCTGGCCAACCTTGTTGACCCACTGGCTTAGCTGTGGTTACACGCTGGACGCAAAGCACTCATTAATGATTTGAGACCCGCTCTTAACTCGTGTAAACAAACAGAGCGAGGGGGCCGCCATTACCGTAACGACGCCCGCGTGTGGCCTCCTCAATCAGCCCTTCATTGATTTTTTTACATTTAAAAAAAAAAAGTACATTCAATTTATCTTCACTGAGAGCGTGTGAAAAACCTCAGGCAGCTGTCAAGCGTGTAAAGCGAGGTAGCCTCAAAGTCATTTTTACTGTCGATCTGGTTTTCCTCAGAGAGTAGTTAGGACTGTGAACGTCATACAAATGTAAAATCACTTCTGCATATTATTTAAATGACATCCCATGTACTTGTTATTATGTATATTTTTAACAAAAAAACAGAATTTGAAATCAGGTCATGGAAAATAGCAACATCAAATACAGATCTATCTATCTATCTATCTATCGAAAGAAGGGATATGTGGCTAAAATATCTAAAAAAAAAGTGCACAAAATTTGCAATTTTTTTTTTTTTCATACCAAAATAAGAAGTAGCAACCCAGTGACTAACTAATGAGCTAGCTATCTTTCTTGTTAGCTATTTAGCTAGCTCTGCTCTAGCTAGCTAGCTACAAGAAACTATTTTGTGAGAAAATATCTGTTAAAAAAAAAAAGCACAAAAATTTAATTTTGGGACAGATTTTCTGCAAAAGTGTAAATGAAGCAACCAATGGAGTAAAAAAAAAACATGATTTGAATGATTTGCTTTAGGTGACTGTCTAAAATTCTGGCGGAATTTGGCGGAGTTTGATACGTGGTGTAACGTTAACGATGGCATGTGTGGCATGGCACTTTAAAAAAAAAAAATATTCATCTTCTTTCTGGACGGACAGCGAGCAAGTTGCAGCGGGCAGAAAAAAGTGTTCCACAGGCCATGCCACGGCATCATCGCAAACCACAAAGGCATAAAACACCACAGTGGGGTTTTACGTCTGGTGTAAAATGCCATCACAAGCCCAGAGCCCGTGCACCCGTGCACCCCCGCCCCCTTCCACCTCCAGACAGAGCTGTCTTTGCAGCGGGACGAGAAACTCGGCTGTGAGTGTGTGTGTGTGTGTGTGAGCGTGTGCGTGTGTGTAGATTGGCAGGCCGGCTGAGGTTTATGCAAATGTTTTGGGTGATAGTTCGCGGGCAGGCGGGTGCGGGCAGACCATCGCGGTGGCTGTGCGGCTGCGTGGGGGTTTTCAGCACACACCGAGCTGCCTTTGAGGGCTAGTCAGTAAGAGGCACAAGCATCACAACTGGACAAACTTTTGATTTTGTTTCATTAAAAAAAAATTATATATATATATATAATTATTTATTTCTATTATATTTATATATTTATTAGAGCTGTCAAATGATTAAATGTTTTCATCAGATTAATCACATTTTAGAATTTTGATTAATCCCGATTAATCGCTTAATAATAAATCGCTTTTTTTATCTATATCTATCCAAATTTGAAGAGCACCGGTCATGAGTTCATTCTTTTGACATTTAACGTTATGAAGGACGTCTTCAACATCTTTTGATCCACTGCACACGCTCATCCTCTTCTTTTTCTAATCAGTTGATTTAAAATGGGAAAAAAAGGACCCCGATATTTTGACATGAACAAATATTCTAAATGTGATACGCAAACATAAATTAAATGCTTTACTTTAATGCATGAAATGATCTTTATTGCTCAAACACAACCTGTGCTACCTTAAACGTAGCCATCTGCTGTCACGCTAATGGCTAATCTATGGTCAAAATTAACATGATTAATGCGATAATTTTTTGTGATTAATTAATCAATTAATACTTTAACTTTGACAGCACTAATATTTATTTACATTTAAATATAGTTATTTTGTGTTGCATCGACTACACACGTAGGCGGTTTTACAGGGTGGCAAGGGGTGGCAGCTGACACCTCCACCAAAGGCCTCGCCCCCCCAGTTGCCACCCCTTCTGGTGGCAGTTAATCAATAAATACTACATTCAAAATCTTACTCAAAATGTTCCTGATTATGTCTCTATAGAGTGTATGAAGTTATAATCACCAGTTCAGAATTCACTTACACTCTGATGGATGGAAGGACGGGACCCAACCCCCCCCCCCCCCCCTCCCCCTTATTAATACTGCATGAATACAAAAATCCCCAGTTTGCAACTAAGTAATTGTAAATAACTAAAGCAAAGTCAATTGAGCAGCAACGTCAAAAATGTCAGGAAAATCCTACCAAAACAGCTCAACAATATTTGTTGTTAATCAGAGGCACTTTAAATGGTTGCAGGTGTGTGCGTACTCTCATTTGCACGCACCCGCCGCCAATAATCCCCCAAAAAGTTCAGATGTTCTAGTAGGCTTTTGCTGGTGTGTTTTTTCCCCTCGTCATTGTTCATTCTGAAACGCAGCCACATTCCCATTTACGAGAGGGTGTGCACACTTCTGCAACCTCATTATCTCTGAACATTCCCTTTTTCCCCCCCAATTGAGTTTACAGGTTTTTACGTATATCACGAAAACCTGGCATTTCAACAGGGGTGCGTAGACTTTTGTTGCTTCGCTCGTCAGCATTCGCACGATGATGATCGTTTCCTTTGCTTTCTTTAGATCCGTCTTTAATGACATCAGCCGTAAACACGTTCTATATTTAACTGCGCTCCATATATTTGGAGGAGTGCGCGCGGCGCGACACGCGTCGCGTTGTGTTTCCACGCCGTGTACCTGCGGAGACCTTTCAGTGGCTATCCAAACACTGGAGAGAGAAAACGAAACTTGACTTGGACTTTCCAGAGGCTTCTAAATGCGCGCCGCGGCGTGCCAAGTGCACTTCAGCGCTCCAAGCTGATCCATTTACTTGAAATGAGCTTGTCTCTCTCTCTGCTGCTTTCCTGGCCAATTACAGCACAGTCGACTTCGCTCCTCTGTTTATTTATCCATTGCTTGTTTTCAATGGAGTGCAGTCAGCGCAGCAGAGGCCTCGTCCTTGCCGCCGCCGTCGTCCCCGGGCGGGGGGGGGCGGGGTCAGCAGGCACCTGAATTTTGGACACATTATGATACGTCCCAACGTGGGCCACCCGCTTGGCGCTGAACCGCTTGTCATAGGGACAACTACAGTGAACCTCCGCTATGGCGCAGATTAAGACATCGGGTTTTGTAGCACAGCCCCAGAATTTCCTGATTTTGTTTGTTTTCTCATGTATTTATTAGATGTGCAACGGATCAGCACAAAAAAAAAAAAAAAAGATGAATAGTACTTTTTAAAAAATCTATTCAAAATGTCTAATATCGCCGTTTAGGATTTTGGAACACAACTTTTAAGTGCAACATGAGGCAGAAACATTCAGATTTTGACATGGTTCATGTGTAAAATAATAAGTTATTTTCCTATAATCTAAACAGCTAAGTTTGACATTTTGAGTTGAATGTTTTTCTTTGTTAATGTAGCCTTGGTCCAGAATATTGAAACCGATTTCAAGTACGCTGTCAAACTCACTTACCAGCCGGCAGCCAGACATCATTGGTCATGCTAACGGCTAGCCGCTAGCCACTTTTACGTCGGAGACTTCTGCCGTACAATGACGGCGTAATTAATTAGCGGTTTCTTAGCGTCCTAAATTAGCAATTGAATATGAGTTCAGGATAGCGTTGTGCTGATGTTGGCCAATCAAAGAAACGTCTCAAAAGGGGAAGTCAAGCTCGCCATCACGCCACGACGTGGGCCAACTTCAAAGCAAAAGTCGACTAAGGCTATTTGCATTGCCGTCAATGTATTACTGTATTTGGTCAACTTTATTTTGAAGTTAGTCTTAGCGTGTTACGTTGAGTACGTTTCCTTGACATGTCAGAATGCTATCAACTGTCAATGCGCACTTTGTTAAAAATGCTTATGAACATTTCTTAGAAGAATATACTGAGCCAAGAGCAAGATTTTGGAAAACATGATTTAAAAAATAGGTATTTATTTTGTATTTGTAATATTTAACATTTGCACTTTATTGCTATACGGGAAGTAATTGTGTATGTAAAGAAGTTTGGAAAATAAGTAAACAAGTATGAACATAAACATGTATGGAAATAAGTAAAAAAAAGTTTTACCTAAGTGTGTAAGTAAATAACACGTATTTAAGTGAGTGAGTATCAAATTAAGTGTGTAAGAAAATAGTATGGAGATAAATAAATAGCTACGTTAGTTGACAAGTACCTGTAAGTATGTAAAAAAGTGAGTATTTAAGTCAGTACATATTTTAGACAGTCCTTTTTTTTTCCTCCAAATCGTCAAATAATAAGAGTAAACTTTACAAATGGAGTAAAGAAACAATCCAAAGCCCGAATGCCCGTTTAAACAAACACGTTTTGGAACTTCAGCCAGCATCACAATAAACAAAAACGAATGCCGGCCAACTTTTCAAATCAAATCAAGACATTTGCAATGCGTTTATCCAAAGTGCCTTGTTGCGTTGCCCCAAATCTGAAAACACGACGCGAGAGCGCTTCCACCTTTCCAAGGGAGGAGATGCGGCGCAGAGACGGCGATAATCCGTTCCGACGTCGGCCTCGGGCTCGTCACTCGGCCGCGTTCCGCCGTTGACCTCGGCTTGCCCAAAGCTGCTGGCGGATTTTGTCAGCGCAAAATATCCCCACCCTATGAGCGCAACTCTAAAATAAGCAGCAATTGAAAACACATGCCGGCCGGCCGCCCGCCGCCGGGGCCCCCATGATGTAAATGTTCAAACGTGTTAATTCACTAATGAACAGTGAGTCCATTAGACATTGGATTACATACTCCGGGCAGGAGATAAATCAACCCTGAGTGTAAGTCAAACACGGGACCGGGGCCAGGCGCGGCTTGTTTTCGGTGCGCCTGCGGTTTTTCCAACAGTCGCGCTGCAAACGCAAAGCTGGCGGCGTCTGCCGTCCCATCCGCATCCCCTTGTGAAAGGTGGCCCGGTGTTTGCTTTGTGCTGCTGACTGCCTTGCATTTCACTGCCACAACCAGGGGAGTAACCGAGTACAAATACTTCCTTACGCCGCTTGAGTCAAACTCTCAGGTACCGTGGATTTTTAAGCAATCGTTTAGTTCTCCACGGAGGTGGCAAATCCAGGTCTAGGAAGTAAAAACCCTGCCACAGTTTGGCTTCAGCCTCTGAAAAGGTACACAAGCACCATGTGAGCTAGCTAGGGAGCTAGCTAGCTAGCACCTGGGGCTAAAGCCAAACTGTGGCGGGGTTTTATGCTTTCTGGACCTGGATTTGCCACCTCTGGTTCTCGAGATATACACAAAGGTCTGAATTTACAGTTGTGGGCCTTCCGTGTAGTACCACGTTGTGCCACAACATGAGGGGCAGCACTGAGCTCAACTGGAAGAGATGTAATTAAAATGAAGAAGAAGCACAGAGGCCTTTTTGCTTGTATTTTTTTTAATCAACAAAATAGCACTACGATATTCTACTTTATGAAAACATATTGTAATTACATAAATCAAATATTACATTAATAATAATAATAAAAATGTACATCATAAGTGTGAATGACTTGGCCACTGGGGGCAGTGTCATGAAGACACAAACGAAGAAGGGTTTCATGTGACTCAGTAACTGCTCAGTTCCGTTAGCCTGTCAATGGCATTTTTCATTGTATGTTAGCATTAAGCTAGCCAATGTTTGTTCATAAATAGTTTAATTGACTCTTTTGGAGTTTAAATATCCATCTATCTAGCCATCCTTTATACAACTTATCCTCACTCCAGTGCTAGCTGATTTCAGCTGTTTTTAAATACGCCATGTTTAATTCACTTTTGTTGGATATGATACTGCTCCGTGTGGATTAAAGTAGCAGTTGTTTGAAGGCTTAGAATTAAATGACATCTATGCTCATTTCTGTGTGATGCGCGTGTGTGATGTTTTGCTTTTGGTGTCGAAATACTTATTTTTCAATTGGAAAAAAAAATCTGTCGTTTATCACCTGCATTTGATTATTACTGTAAACTTAACTACAGTAATAAACTGAGTTAAAACTAAACTTGATGCATTCATTCTCTCTAAAAACTAAGAACTTTAAGTACTACAAATAGTACTTAGGAATAAAAGTTAAAAAAGTGAATTTTAATCCATTTAAATATGCTGGAGGGGTAAAATTGTAAACATGATCTTGTATATGGTCACGGGTTTTTCACCTATCGCTGCTGGTTCACTTTGCAACTTTTGACTTTACCATTACTTCCTTGCTGCTGCCTGGGCAAAAAAAGAAAGAAAAAAAGAGGTATTAACCTTTTGGAGTTGGTTTTGTGAGTTGTAAATAAAGCGCGTGTGATTCAGGCAGCAGATCTCCTTTCTGTCAGCTCGCTGGTGTGGGTGGGTGGCTTCTGGAAACACTGAGGCACGCTGACTATGTTTGTGTTACACTGTCCCCAAGGAGAGGGGAGCCTTGTGGTTCGGATGGATTACGAGGGGGGGGGGGTAGAGGGAGAGGGGGGGGGTTGTTGTGCGGCGGTTGCAGAGCTGCTTTCAAGTTGAGTGTTAATGGCGGGAGTGAAGTGGCTGCGTAGGTGTGATGTGTTCGCTTTCTGGCACCAAAGTGCACTTTTGGAGGGGGTACGAGCGGGAGGGGGTTCCCCAAACATCGGCCAAAAAGAAGGCCTTTTACTTCATCACTCACTCTTTTTTTTTCCAATCTGAAATATGGACCATTATATAAGTGCTATATTGAATGGACAGACAGTCGCTTCCATGATGTGTGTATGCTGCCTGCAGTCTCTCTTTTGGTGTTTCCTTAATATTGCGCCGTTGTGGGAGTGAACACAACCCGGCTTCTTTCCAGCCAATGGAAAGGACAAGGGCTGGGCATTATTCTGATTTCCTCAATCGATTCCATTTCCATTCACAAGAGTTCACTTTTCCCGATTCGATTCACTTCAGTTCAATCTGATATTGATTGATTATAGAACATCAATTCTTCTTAAATGTCAACGACATTTTCAGCCGAAGGATCAAGTTAACGTCAAAGTGCGCATTCACGGTGGACAACATTCAGACATGTCAAGGAAGCTAAAACATAAACAACGTCACACACCGCTTACGCTCATGCTAACTTCAAAATAAAGTTTGTTTACATTGATGACAATGCAAACAGCCTTAGTGGACATTTACTTTGAAAGTAGCCCACGTCGTGGCATGATGGCTAGCTTGACTTCCCTTTTAGACGTTTGTAGTTTTGGTAGACATTAAAGTTGCGACCGCCGACTAACACCAACACAACGTAATCTTGAACTCATATTTAATCGCTAATTCAGGACGCTGAGAAACTGCAAATTAATTACGGTTACACCGTCGTTGTATGATACGACAGAAATCTTTGACGTCGGTGGCTACAGGCTAGCATGCAGCTAGCTGTTAGCATTACCTACGGGTGCCTGGCTGGTAGCTGTAAATGAGTTTGACAGCTGGTAACTGGCTTACTTGAATTCTTTTTCAATATTCTGGACAAAGACTACTTTGTAATTCACTCTCACTTTCATTATTTAAAAAAAAAAGATAAATAGAACTTTGTTTCATTACTTATTTTTATTTATGAGACACTTTTTTTTTTAATGGGGAATAGCATTTTACAAAATAAATGAAGACAAAGTACTATTCTCTTTAAATCCCTGATCCGATCCGAACCGTGACTTTTGTGATCCGTTGCGGCACTGGCGTCCAATCCTTGAGAACGGACAGACGTTGATTGTATCTGCGCACGTGCGAATGTCATTTCCCCCGCGGGGCCTAATAGAAGGCGTCCGCGTTGCTTCTTCCTCTTCTTGGCTTAAGCAAAAGCTCGAGATGGAAAAGTCAACAATGGCGGCCGAGCTGACCGGTGCCAACGTGCAAAAAATGACAAACGGCAAAGAACACTCCATCAATTTCCCACATGACGTGAAGCGCTCCCATTTGGAGTCGATGCATGCGTCGCAACACATGACCATAAAACACGCCAAGGGATTTATTGGAGCAACTCGGCTGCCGAACGTATCCAATGACTAATTGGACGTCCTCGGAGCGGCGTCTTTCGCTATAAATAACCTTATTGTGTGTGGGCGGGCGAGCATGCCTGAGGTGTTCTGGTTAACATTCATAAGGACTTCCTTCCTGGCAGACGGAGGCAAACACCTGATGACTTAGCAGGGAGGAAAGAGTCCAATAAAAAGGATCCGTGTGTTCTTTTAAGCTTTCGACATGCACACGCTAACGATTTGGCGTCTGTGTTCTTCACCGAGGTGGCAAAAGCACTCACGCTCACTACCTCAGTCAAGGATACTTGCATACGTTTAAAACTGAAAAAAGTCAAACTCACTTTACGTCTGTTTGATGTTCACTTTCGTGCAAGTGCTACGCCATTTTTCTTGGAAACGACAGAGTTGGAGGAAATCTGAAGTTTCAAATGAAGACCATCAGGTCAAATCTTCAGGAGCTTGTTAGTGTCCCAAAGACGAATTTATATGTTTTTATGTGTTTTTTTATTATTATTATTACACAAACGGCCAGCAGGTGGCAGTAGAGTATAAGAGATCAACCGGGGGCTATGTTGAAAACAGCTCATTTACCCACAGTTCTAAATAGATCTGTTGCAACAAGCTCTTTTTGCCAGTGTTTTCAACAGATTTGTGAATAATGATCAAACTTAGCTATATTTTAATGCTAATTGCTGCAAAACAGAAACAGATAGAAATATACTTTTTTTTTCCTGATGAAAGAAGAGACTCTATAATGAAATAATTTTCGCTGCTCCCCAAGAATCTTGGCGGCCTCGCAAATGGATTCGTGGGGCAAGGAACAAGGAAACGGCAGTACATAAAAACAAACATGTCTTCGGCAACAAGTATTTTACAAAGTAAATCTTTTTTTTTCCCCCAATGCAGGCACCGCTCGGTAAACATCAGCGCACATCCGGAACATTCTGCTCTTCTTCACTTTTGTGAGCTCACGTGTGATCATGATCACGCCAGACGACTTTGGCGCACATCAGCAAGTCAGCCAAAACTGTTAGCAAGGTGAGAGAACTTCTCTTTATATAACAAAAAACAACAATAGATTCTAATTCATCAAATTTCTATGTGCATCATACTTCAACTTTTGAGTGTGGATGCCGACAAACCGGGTGAACTTATAAGAAAGAAAGAAAAAATTCCGGGGCGTGTATCATATGCAAGTGTGTGTTATTCACAAGAAATGATGTTAAATTGTTGCACTTGTGAGACGAGGTACGATTCTAACTCAAGTAGAGTGCCGATAAAAAAATGTTTTACGTTAGTCCAGAAATGATGTACTTGTACTTTGTTACTTCCCACCATCGCACGTGTTTGCACGTAAGCAGATATGACGGGTGACGATTGCGTCCAGAAAGAAATACACGCGCCACTTCAAAAAAATTACAACTTTTCACTCCAAAGGTAATAAAGTTTGACTTCTTTCAATAACACGCGCGGCCAAGATACACCGGGGCAAAATGTGAATTTTTATGACCGTCATAACCTCTTATTTTTCCCTCTTTAAATATCAGCTTTTTGCATTTTTTTTTTTTGCAGTGTAATTGAGTTGGACTGGCTCGTCATGACGTAATGATGAGCCGTTGACCTTTGGTGAGGGCGTACGTTCACAAATGCAGAATTTGTCGATTGCTAAAAGGGCTAAGCTAACAGAGCTAACACTACACGACAGGCACACTCCATACAATTATGTCTCAAAATCTTTCAGGTATCTTATAACAATAAAGTCAACGCTAAGTGGGCAGTGTCCAAGCTAATTAGGCTAGGCTAAGCTAACAGAGCTAACATTACATCCACACTCCATACAATTAGGTGTCTCAAAACTTCAGGTATCATGCATAGTATAAAGCTAAGCAGGCTTGTCCAAGCTAATTAGGCTCGTCTAAGTTAAGTCTATTACGCTAAGGTAAGTAAACAAAATAAGCTAAAAATAAGCGGGCTGGGCAGTTTGTCCATGTTGGGACTAAACGGGATAGTCCCGTGTTTTAGCTTTGTGGCCTGAGTCCAGGTGAATTTCGCCAGTCCCATTGTCCCGGTGAATCATGAATCGTCATTAGATAAAGTAATAACACAACCACCGTCCACCAGATGGACTTGCGATTAAATTTATTATGAATTGTTCCTGGTGAGAATTCATTGTATATTTGACATTTGACGGAATAGTAGTTTCCCGGATTAGAATTTTTAAAAAATCTGGTCAACCTAAAGTTGGGGGATTTTGGTCAAGCTAAGTGGCTAGGCTAAACTAAATCTACTAGGCTAAGATTAGTTAACAAAGCTAAGCTAAGAGTGTTAGGCCACCTGCTGCAGAAAAATCAGCAACCAAAATCCATTTGTGAAAAGGAGGTAAAGCGTTTTGAGAGTTTTTATGAACAAGAAGATTTGCGGAGGCAGGTCAAATAAATATTTTAATCAGCGAGCTGGCTTACTCAAATAGACATTAACGTAGCAACAAATTAAGCAACACGATAGTTTGGTTTACATCAACGCAAATGTGCAGGTTTATCCTCACTATCTAAATAGTTTTGTGGCTCGCAACGTGTTTGTTTTCTGTGGGTGACGTGCGGTCCCGATGGCTCTTTTGAGTCTTGCCGACCGCTGGGCTCTTCGGCTAATCTTTTAGTTTTAGTTGTGCAAAAGCAAAGCAAGCGAGAGGCCAAGCTAACGAGACAAGTGAAGCTCACTTCGCCGCAATCCTCCTCGTCAGGTTTGTGACACATCGGCGGGGAAAAAGAAAAAAAAGAAAATTGCGGTGCGGACAAAAATGTAGCACACGAGTATCAGGTATCATTTAATAAAAGGCTGTGTGAAAATATTAAATTAAGTACGCTTAAATCACTTATGTGTGTTATTAACTCAACAGGCCGAGTTTATATGGTTTGTGGGTGAAAAAAAAAGAAAAGCAGCAAAAAAAAAAGCATCTGAATGCAAAAGCGGAGCCGCACCAAGGGCGACTTTTCACCACCGCAGACTGTCTGCTCTTCTCCACCTACAATTGAATGTCGGAATTCAACAAGGGGGAATTTTTATTTATTTTTTTCCTCTCCAGTGAGAGAGACTCGCCCATATTATTTGGCGCATCGCGTCACGTTGGGAAAGCGTCGCCACGGATGATAAAAGTGTCAGATGAGTTATGAGAGGCCTCGGCGACAGATGATTTCCATTGCCTCGGAGTGATGCGACAACAAGTCTTCATTTCCATCTTGGACTTTCTTTCTCTGCAGACATTGCAAATGTACTCACACCCTGTATTTGAGGTTAGGGTTTTAGCCCTTCTCAAATAGGGGGCGGGCCACCCTGGGTGTGACCCCAGGGAACATGTTTTTTTTTTTTTTTTTTTTTGCCGTACCAGAGTAAAGTGTAATTTCACATACACTGCAGTAGGTGCAATAGCAAAAAAAAAAATGCAAAAACTTTCTTGTTTTCATGTGCTAACTAACCCAATAGTTTACATTTTTCCGAATAAAAAAAATAATAATAATAATTGAAAAAATTGTGTTTCTTACAGTATCTCGGGGTGGGAGTCTCACGATTCGATTCCGATTTTTGGGTCTGAGGTTCGATTCAGAATCGATTTTTGATTTAGAAAGATTTTTGATTCAAAATGATTTGATAGACAATGATTTCTGCTTCACTTTATACCTGTGCAAAGAATCGTCATGATCTGCTCCAGTCTGACTCGCTAATGCTAATTAGCGCGCTACTTGCGAGAGGTTTATCACTCAAAAGAACAGCTATTCATACAAAACGCTTCAGGAATATTTACAGAGAAGCTTCTTAACATTACTCACCGCCATATGCTCTTCCTAAACTGCAAAAAACACAACTTTTATTGGCATAACTTGTTTGGGACTTTTTCCTTCTACTCTCTAATGTGGCTACAACTTAACAGTGTATCAGAACACGCGGAACCACACTGCCCCTAAGTGGCCAGATCGGGTACAACATGAACAGCGCTCCCAATGAAGGCACACACAAACAAGGGCAAGACAGTATAAAATAATTTGAATAAAATTGATTTGGGGACATTTAACATTTATTCTGAATCGTACTGAATGAGAAATGTGCCACTTTATAAGGTCGCAAATTTTTTCTCATAATATCGCTCCCACCCTCTAAAAAATATATATTTATACGTATGTCGTACTATTGAGTATAATTTATTTGACTTAAATATTTTTTGTCTTATTATTAGCTAAAATGAGCTAACTGAGTGTGAACCTCTCCAAATTATGTAGGTGGCGCTGATGCGTGCTGTGTTTTTTTTTTTCTTGTCTTTTTTTCTCTCGTTTCAATAAGTATGACGAGGTGTTAGGATGTGGATGAAGTCACCACTGAAGGCCCAGGTAGTAAACGGCCGGCCGGCCACTGCGTGTGCGCGTGCGCGCGCGCGTGTGTGTGCGCCTTTTCCACGGCTCCTCAGTTTGATTGGGGCGGCGCGCGCACAAGGAGGTCCACTGCAGCGCCGCACTGTTTTCTTTCCCTGCGCCCATAACTCTTAAAAACACACAAACACTTGGGTTGTAAATGACCTGTTCATCACACTGTGACAGCAAAGGTGATTCTGGACTCTTGGTGGGCCAGGTGCGCCGATCGGGACGGCGGCGGCGTGCCAAGAGCCCGTTGGCATGGCGACGCGGCACCGTGGAAACTTCTGGAATCTGTCGCCGCCTGGCAGGGCCCCGAGGCTCCCCGAGCCGGCCCGCTGTTGGCTTTGCCTCCAGCTGTTTCTTTACAGACGGCGGCGGGCCGCGGCCAACATCAGCCCACACACACGCCACTTACACACACACACACACATACACACGCACACACACGCGCGCGCGCGCGCTGGGCCAAAGTTACACAAGCATGCAAACAAAAATACAAGCATTTTCTGTAATCGCCTTGTCTCTGCCAGGGCTTACAAAAAATGACCCAAAAATAAGTTCACACGTCTGTTTTCCTCTCACGTCCATATTTCTAATTATCCAGCTTGTACAAGAAAATATGGTTTTATTTACAGTGTGTTTTATTTGTTATGGTTCACCTCTCTGTGGTTTATTTACTTTTCGCTTTCTTTTTCCCCTCCATTTAGCACAGTTTGGTTTGTGTTTATAAATGCAACATTTGTTCTAGTTAATTCTGACGTTGTCTGCGCCAGGAAAGCTGCCTGACCGCAGTCGGCGCTCTCAGTAGATGGCGCTCTTCCTTACTTTATTTTCAAGTTCATTTGCAAAATACGTGTTGAGAAACAGTGTCAGTAAATAAACTAGGTCAAGCTAAGCCGGTTAGGCTAATCTAAGTAAAACAGGCCGAGCTAATAAAGCGAGTGGACTCGTCCGACACAACTGGACTAAGCTCAGTTAGTTAACCTGAGGTCAACAAGGCAACGCTAACCCATCTAGGCTAAACTAATATCTATCTATCTACGTAAGCATAAGAAGGCTAGCCCGACTTAAGAGTTAGCTAAATCAATGCTAAGATAAGGTAGCTAGGCTAAGCTAAGAAGGCTAGTCTGGGGTGAGCTAATGTAGGTCTACAAGTTTAAAGTAAGTAAACATAGCTAAGAAAGTTCATCTAAGATAAGTTGGCTAGGCTAAAAAGCGTAAGCTACTATTTGTATTCCACGATGACTTATTTATCGTCGCCAACTGACTTGAAGGCATCTGTGAGTCATTCCAGGTCCAATTGGACATTTGAGTTTTTGCCTCGCCTTGCCATCTTTTCTGCACGCCGCACTGATGTGACTCGTTTTCGCTTAATGGCCGAGAAGAATGCGGCCGCAGGAGAACCGGGTGTTCCGATCTCGTCTTATCGCGATCTCACAATGCTTCTTTTGTTGCCAATCTGATGACGTGAAAAAAAATAGAAAGCAAGAATAATTGCGCTCGCTAGAAGCGCAGCGCCATCACGGTGGGACCGTTTGAAGTGCGGCAAATTCCGCTTGAGGTCATGTGACTCTGTAACCGGGGTCAACTTTGCTTTTTGTTTATTTACTGGAATATTTGTTGCATTAATCGGGCGTTTACTTCTAAAGTTGGTTCGTTAAAATGTTTGTCATAATTGGTTAATGTATTATTTTTAATTATATCGAAAAAATATGTAAATACATTTGACAGATTTGTACTGATTGTATTTGGGGGCAAATAATGGTAAATAAATGATACTGTAAATATACATATATTTAAAATGAGGAGGGATTTATATTTTTATTGGTCAAATAAACTTTTACACATACATTCAAGCGCATTTAATAAATGTATAATAAATAACTGATTACTAAATTATGATCAAATTAGTAATAAATATCAAATTAAAAAAATTAGAGGATCAATATACAAAATAAAACAAGCTATTTCACGTATACTGTACCTTGAACACATTTTAATTTAATATTATTTTATGAATAAAAGTAAGTAATTTACATACAGATTGGACACTTAGATATGAATTGATTATAAATAAAGAATTAGAATGAATTATTGAATCGTTACGCAGCAAAATTGTTACATTTACACCGAGTGTTCAATCTAACACTACAAAAGTGTTGATATGTGTCCACACCAATGAGTGTAAATCCTGCACTTTTCAAAGTGTTATTTCTTTCACACTTAACCAGTGTTACTCCAGCACTGTATAGTGTTAAAACACTGAGTAACGTTGAAAGTAAAAAAAAATACTCTGACAGTGTAACTTGTTATCATAACAACATAGCTTAGTGCATATTTGATCAAACACTGGAAATTTAACACTGACCCATTTGTAAAAAACAAACAAAAAAAACTTGACATTCAACACATTTTTATTTATTTTATTAAATCATTAATGAAGTCCAACCAGTTGCCCGATGCCAGTTGGGATAGGCTCCAGCACCCCGCGACCCTTGTGAGGAATAAGCGGTCACGAAAATGGATGGATGGATTCATTAAGTCAATGAACCTTTTTCAAGTATTATTTTATTATTAAAGTAATCAGTTTCACATATACATGTAATTTGGAAAGTTTGGAATTCAATAAATTAATACATTAAACATTTAAACAATTTCATAAAATCTCGCAAAGTTTTAATATATTGGCTTTAGTTGCGCAATACCTTCATCAACTATAATTCATTAAAAGAAAATGTAAAAACAAGAATAAATGGGATTTTTTTACCATTTAAGTAGTTGACATATTTGAAATATCCATTCAAGCAAATTTATTTGACATCTTGACCAAAAGGTCAACCCTAACAAATCCACAGGACGTTGGGGTGCCCGTCGCCTTGATTGAGGCCCTTTGAAGGTCGGCGGCGTGCGTGAATAATCGCCGTGTTGAAAGGGGCCCACCGCAGGAAAATAAACTGGCCATCTTTTGTTTTCCTTGTGTGGTCACGGCGAGGGAATTCTTTCGAGGCCTTTGTTTGCTACTTCATTTCCATCTGCGGACTTCGGGGGGGTGCAAGTGGCTGCGGAAATTCAAATTTATTGAAATCTATTTCAGCGGTTAAGCTGGCTGTGTTTCTTCTGTCCAATGAGGCAGTGAGCTGTTTTGTGGCTGCGGTGCAGTCGTGGCGAGGGTGGGGGGCAGGAGGGGGGTGGTTGTTAATGTGTACATTTGTGGCAAAGTCAAACATGCAAAAGTCTTCGCGGACGGCCGTCATGTTTCAAACGAACACCTTGTCGCTTGTGCGGCTCCAAAAGGCAACGGCCGCGCTGTCGTTTCTCGTTGAGTCAAGTGGAAGACGGCGTTGCGGGGGATCCTCATCCTGTTAAATGACGGATCCTGTTCACGTCCGGAAAGATTCTCCACTCAAAAATAGGCCAATGACAATTAGAGTGGAATTTTGGATGTTTTGAGGCAAAAGGGAATTGACCTCAGCGTTCCAAAACTTTTGGAGGGGAGTGTAAAGCAGCAGCAGCGGCCGCCGCAGCAGACATGTTTTTATTGACAACAACGTTGTTGGCTTGCGGTACTAATGGCTCCAACGTGTGGGCTGCCGTCTCAAATGCGTGACGGGACTCCAAAAACAACACAGTCCGGATTACGGCTTCATCTGCAGCATATGCACCCATTTGGCAATTACGATGAATTAGAGAGAAAATTACTCCCACGTAAGAAAATATATCGCCGTGCCAAGACTGACCTGTGGATGGCAGCACGGTGCCACGGGGCGCTCCGACAGACGCAAAATACAAAGAAGAGAAGAAGAAATACAACACCAAAATGAAAAAATGGCGCAAAATGTTTTGCGCTGGCAGTGTTCGTGTTCTTGGGATCTTAAATTGGACAAACTGAATACAATTTATATTTACCAAAAAAAGGCGCAAAATTACGACCGACAAACCAATTTAGAAACTTCCGATTCAGGCCTTTGCTGATTTTCAGTGGAAGGGAGGGAACAATTCTCTAATTCGGCCCGATCATCAATGTGTGTGTATCTCGCAAAGGTCAATAAATCCGTCAATGACTGACGCCCATTTTGTTGTCGATAGCCAATGGACGGAAAACTTCGAAATATTCTCGATTTAAAATTGAACGACATTTTGCCCCACATTTTGATTCATTCTGAACACACAAAATGATAAAAAGCAAAACAATTTGTGTATTGAACATGTTTAATATTTACGATTTTCGGCCCAGACTGAATATTGAGTAAATTGGGCGTGAAAAATTACCCTTAGTGCACACTACACCAGAGGCTAATGGCCTCGGCTGACTTTGATCGTATGCGGGAAAATGCCTTAATTTGGCCCGATTATCCAGATATATCTTGATTTATACACCTAAAATGAAAAATAATGTCATTTATACCCCACATTTTCATTGATTCTGAACACAGAAAATGAGAAAACGCAAACAATATTGAACAGGTTAAACATTTACGATGATGGTGATTTTTTGAGTGGGAAGAAAAATTAATTCCTAAAACATTCCACAGCATACACATAATCACTCAGGATAATCTTTCAGAGGCAGCTGATAATCGGGCTTTTGGTGTCATTTATCCAAAGGGTGGAAAATTTTTCAAATTGGACCCGATTATCGGTAAGGGTTTATTTCTCTTTGGATATTAAAAGTGAAGAACATCGTTTTCGGCCCATAATGACAATTCTTCATGAACGCACAAAATGAGAAAAAGTTCAACTATCACTCTCAACGAACTGCTCACCACAAAATAATCCTTGAGAATGACAAGAATTGGGCCTTTGGTGTATAACTGATCGGAATGAAGGCAAAACGCTCTCACATCGAGACACGTTTTAAATGGTCTTTAAATGGATTATGATGATTGTTTGGTTAAAAAAAATCACTGCACCCTCTCACCACCACACAGGATAGTGGCTCAAGATAGTCCGAGACAACGGATAACCGATTTTGTGTTATGCTCAAATATCAATGATCAGATTATCCCGATTATCGTTACCTTGTGTGCACTCCCCCCCGCACGATTACCTTTGACCTTGCCTCTGACGGACTGGAGCGTCCTCCCCTCGTCGCCTTTGTAGCGAGCCGCGGCGCTACTGCTAGCATTTTCTTCCCCTCCCCCGAGTTGAGCGCTCTGACTTGAATGCGCGTCTGTTCTCCGCTCGCGGCTTCCTCGTGAGTTTGGCGGAACCGACCCGAGTCGTTAGGCTGTCACTTCGGCTTTAGTTTCACCGACGGCGTGTTTCCCAGCACGCGGTTGCGGACCACTTAGAGGGCCGCTGACACTTAACGCTCCAGTCACACGAGTGCTAGAACACGTTTTCAAGTGCTCTTTTTGATGTCTGATTTTTTTGATGGCGGCCCTGAACGGCAATAAAAAAATAAAAATAAATGAAAAGTCGCAAAAGAAAAAAAAACGTCTCTGACTGGACAACAGAAATGTCAAATCCAGGTCCAGAAAGTAAAAACCCAGCCACAGTTTGGCTTTAGCCATTGATGCTAGCTAGCTAGCCGGCTAGCTCCCTCGCTTGCTTACAGACCAGTCACTTGTTAGCTTGTTCTTCCTGTTCAAACTCTGTACAGAGCGCCGACTTGTATATGACTGGACTGTCAATAAAACCCTCGCGGCTGAAGCCTACATTTTTTTAATCACATTTTTAAAATTTTGATTAATTACAATTGATTGCTTCATTAAAAAGGCTTTTTTTTAATCAGCATATTTTGCCCGGCCAAATTTACAGAGCACTTGTTATGTGTTCATTTTTTCAACATTTAATGGTTTGAGGACATCTTGAAAAAAAGATAACCGCTGCACATGCACATCCTCCACTTTTGTCTAATCAGTTAATTACTTGCATAAAATGACCCCAATAGTTTGACATGAACAAACATTCTAAATGTCGCGCGCAAACATTTATTGAACGCATGTCGTTCTGTTTATTGCTCAAACACAAGCTGTGCTACTTTTGAACGTAACCATCCGCCGTCTGCTAAAAGATCATCTGTGGTCAAAATGAACATTGTGACTAATATGATTAATGCGATCATTTTTTTGCGATGAATTAATTAGCTAACGTTTTTAACTTTGACAGCACTAATGATCATATTGAAAAACATCAATGTTTTTTTCCAAATCTTGGCTTTCCGAATGGCTGGAACCCTTGACATCAACGAGGGTTGACTGCAGTCCACCTCCGCCCCCCCCCCCCCCCCCAATATTAACCCCACGATTCGGCAAACATCCACTTTGGGCTTTAAGCGTTTAAGAGGTGCTTTGGCAACATGCTTATATGCCCCCCCCCCGCCCCCCCCCCCCCATCTGACTATGCGTAGGATTCCCGTAGCAGTGATTTGAAAAACATCCCCGAATTCAACACTAATCCTTCGAAAACACAGAAACGATTACTGAATTGATCCATTATGCCTCTCACAGCATGTCAGACGCATTAAGGTTGTTGTTTTTTTTCCCGGCCATATGGTTTGAGCATCGAACCCCGTTCAGGAATTCTCAGGGAACTTACTGGGCTTTTTATCAAAACCAGAGGTGCCGTCGAGACTCCGAAATCAGTTAGGCGGAAAAATAATTGCGAAGGACGTGAACCTGAAGATAAGTGCGTGAGTGCAGTTTCAAACGGCGCTCGCTCAGGTTCGATGCCGGCCCCGCTGGTCCTACGCTCGCACCTGTACGGAATTTGCCGGGAAAGCATGCATTCGCCCCGTGGGGCAAATCACGTCCATCAAATATGGGACAGAAAATTCAAATTGACATTCACGACCACAGGTGAAAAAATTATTTTTATAGAAGTACTGATACTTAAAAAGTACTGACTTCAGTAACATTTAAAAATTAGACTCAGAAATGGACTTACGTATAAAGACATATACCATTTACAGGCATATATTCTTTATCTTCTGAGAATTTTCTTGGTTATGAATGTGGTCACAAAACAAATGAAACTCGAATCTCATTGATGTGAAAATGTTGGACTTTTTTCGTTTTAATGACATCAAATAACTTCTTTCTATGACTTTTATTTATATATATATATATATATTATTAAGTTATATATAATGCTTATAAAAGTACATGTGTAACGAGAAAATATACAAAGCATATAACGCAACGAAAGCAACATTAGAAAGTTTCACAACTTGAACTTGAAACCGGAAATTAATTTTGAGTGCATGCATGTTTTGGGAATACGGGATTAACCAGAGCCCGGATTTCAACCCACAATTTGTCAACTGTGAGGCGGGTCACCTTGACGGCACGTCCGTCCACTTTTCCACCTCCTCAAAGTCCAGACGCCTGAAAACTTTCCTAACTCGTTCATTGCCAATGACGGCTATAGACGTCAAAGATCCATTTGAACCGGGCTGGTAGTGAAGTAGAGTAATACAGTATTTGTATTTGATTACTTCCCCTTGCGCCACTGAAGGTTTCCCATTGATCAGTGAAGCTTTTGTGCGCGCGCTCGCTCGCTCGCTCGCTCGCTCGCCGCCGCCGCTTCTCTCGGCGCTGCGCTCGAGTCCGTTTGATGCCGGGCCAGCGACAATATCGGATCCGTGCCAAGCGTCCAAGCTTGTCTGAGAGTTACCGTAAATCCTTCGGCGGAAAGCCGCAGCTTCGCTTTTGACCACCGGTGCGGCGCGCCCGCGCGGGTCCAACGCTGAGCGCGCGCAGAGCGGATGAAGCCGCCGGGCGGACACTGTCACTTTTCCTCGGCCTTGATGAATCTGCAATTTGATTGGATGTGATCCTGATGATTAATGGTATATTATCCTAAAAAAAAAAAAGCTTGGCTGGCTGATAAAACATCCAGCTTTCAGTGATTTCCTGGCCCATCGTGATATTTTTGGCCGTTTCTTCTCAGCGCGGCCGAATGTGATAAATGCATACTTTCTTGCGCCTGATGAATCATTTCCACGGGCCATAAAGCGCCTCTTTTAAGCGGCCAGGAATATTGCGGCGCAGTCACGCCTTGTCATTCCGTGTAAACTTGCGCAGAGACTGTCAAGGCGTGACACGGCCGCCGTGGCCGAGGTGGGAACAGCGGGGGGGGGGAAATCTTTCCAAAAAAAAAAAAAATCCAGGCCGCTCGTTAAGAGCCGCCGCTCTGTTGTCACAATTCGTTTACACAAAACAGGAACCGTATAGCAAAAAATCATGACTTCATCTGTTTAGGCAATCTCAGTGCGAAAGCGGCACCAGATTTTCAAAACGAAATGTTTATACGACAAACGTTCACAAGGAAGGAAACTACAAATGCAATCGCTCGTCAATCCGGTGACTGCTATTAGCTTAGCTCGGCCTTAGCCAATCCATCCATCCATCCATTTTCTGTACCGCTTGTCCTCACAAGGGTCGCGGGGGTTGCTGGAGCCTATCCCAGCTGGCTTCGGGCAGTAGGCGGGGTACACCCTGTACTGGTTGCCAGCCAATCGCAGGGCACGCAGAGACGAACAACCATACTCACAATCACACCTACGGACAATTTGGAGTGTCCAATTCACCTGCCATGCATGTTTTTGGAATGTGGGAGGAAACCGGAGTACCCGGAGAAAAGCCACGCAGGCACGGGGAGAACATGCAAACTCCACCCAGGAAGGCCGAAGACCGGACTTGATCTCACAACCTTCGCGCTGGGAGGCGGTCGTGCTAACCAGTCAGCCGCCGTGCCGCCTTAGCCAAACAATATTTATCTACAGGTCAAGGGTGAAAAAGGTGGCAAGCACTTTGACCAAAATTAATAATAGAATAATTAATATTTGTCGGGCACTCGTCAAACGGGGGATGCGGTGGACGAAGGGATGGCGAATTTAAATGATCAAAACTTTATGGCGTCAAGAAAAAATAGCTTGCGAAAATGCAAACATCTTTGCTCCATTTCTTGGACGAGGGATGGATGTTGAAAAAACTGCCAACAGGGATCGGTACCTTTCGCATTTGCACCGGTTCGGGTCCAATTGTCCATACCGGTACTGAACAATAATTGATTTAACAATAAAATCATATCTTTTTTTAAAAGTTAACAGTTATTTTTCCATTAAATAAAATCTAACAAATAATAAAACATCATGAATTTAAAACACATGAGCCAGAGAGGATGGAGTAAAACAAACAAAATCTAAATATTACATTAATTATATGTAAATTAGTTCTTTACAATGAACAACAAAGAACAACGGTAAGCAGTAATACGAGAGCAAAAGATCAATAATTATATTCGTGTTATTTTGGTTCCTTGTGCAGTTGTTGAAACACATTTTCAAGAACCTGCCCGCCGCACACGGCGCGGCGAATTCGAACCCGATTTGGGAGTAAAATCGAGCAAAAAATGTTCGTTGGAAGAGGACGTGAATGACAAGGAAGACAATAATCGGGACTCGGGAGCAAACTCATTTGAATGGAACCGACGCAGAATGTAAAGCTTGCTCGTTGGCCACGATTCGATTTCCAGTTCCAGGCGAGGACGTGGACTCTTTGAAAATGCTCAAAATGGGCCTTAAGGTCCGGAAGGAAGAAGGGACGGCACGTCCGTCACGTGGTGACGCGCTTCCTGCGGCACCTCCAAAATAAGAGTCACGACATAGCTCAGCTGTCAAGACACTTTTATTGTGGCGAGGTTCGACAATGACCGCACAATGTCTTGCAAGCGTACTTGGAGCCTTGAATCGAATGAACGCAATAACGCATTTCTCATAAAATAACGATCACGGCATTTTAATTAGGAGAAAATAATTAGTCCGTTTTTCGGGGAAAAAACGAGTTACCTAACGCAGTTAGTTTAAATGCTGTTATTCCCAACACTGGTGGGGACACTGTGGCTCCCTTGCCCACATGCAAGGGCATCACAGTACCTTCAGTCCTCAATTTTTTGTTTCACTTCACCCCAAACTTGGCTGGCAATACAAGACCAAATTAAAAAATCCACTCAACTAAAACTCGGTAACTTGTAAAAAGTCGTAAATTGAGGTCCCGTTGTCCATTTTGTTGGGACAAATGTGAGGTCACACGGGCATGAAGTCCAACATCGTTCCCCGGCAGGGTTACGAGATCACACCCTGAGGTCTGTCTCAGTGGCAGGGTTCGGGGAGTTTGGTGGGCGGGGGGGGGGGGGGGGGTGGTCTGGGCGGTAGACTGAGCGGTTACGCGGAGACGACACACCGCGGCTGTGTGCGAGCGCACAGTGGCTCCTTTCGCTGGTTGCCACGCCGGAGCGGACCGCAGGATTGCAGTGTTGACACAAGAGCCGGTGCATAAGAGAAAGACGGACCACCGGCGCACCGCCGGGACATCGCCACCCGCCGGCCACCCGCTCCAACCCGGGAGCTCATCTTTGTTGAAAATGGCTCTCGAACCCGCCGCCTCCCATCGGGACGGCCTATATTTAGCAACAAGCCTCTTCATTCTGAAAGCCATGTTTGGCTTTCCATTGAGAAGGTGGGGGGGGGCTGGGGGGGGGTCCGCTCTGCCCCGTGCTCACCTGTGCTCGCTGTGTGTGTTTATGTTGACAACTTTCCGCACGCGGGTTCTGTGAAGGACGGCCAAGAGATGTGGCGGGAGAAGCTGAGGATTCCTGTAAAGGGAATCACTGAGATGGACCAAATTGAGGCGCGAGACCCTCAAACACAGACTAGACACATTTAGGAATAGAATTCAATCTTTGACCTTCATTTACTCGCATATGAAATCAATATTCCCCAGCGAAATGGATGGAAATGCCATCCAGTCCCCACAAAGTGTAAATGTTTTTAAATCCAGGTTAAAAACTATGCCCCCCCCCCCCCCAACACACACACATACCTGTGACTAAAAACTTCTCAATTCAATTTATTCCAAATCTTGTTCTTGTGCTTTACGTTGTGAAATTTCAGTAAACTGCTTTTTAATTTCTTTACTTTAAAAGGAAAAAAAAAACCTTTGCGGGCCTGATCCGGCTCGCGGGCCGTACTTTTGACACCCCTGATCGAGGTAGTATGTTGGGGTTGTAGAAAAATGAAATGGAAACACTGAATGATATTATAGCACATTTCATACGTAACTCGACGTTCTTCACATACTTCAGAAATCAGTTACAAACAAAATGAAAGAGATTATAAAGCAAAGTTAAGAAATCAAAATAGTTGACTAAAAATAATGTTCTATCCAAGAACAACATTTTCATGAACATGATTTTTAAAATACGTTGGAAAAAACCTTCCTTTCGGATTTGGGGAAAGAGTCTCGTTTTTAACGAGGATTTAAAAGAATGAACACTTTATTGGCGTGTTTTGAATCTTGATTCATTCAAATTCTTATTCAGGGTTTTATGGTATATTATCAGATTTGAAATGTGTTTGTATTATTTTTGTATTAAGTGCTGTTAGGAGGGGAAGTCAGCCCAAGAATTTCCTTTGCAATCATTTTTGTTGTTTTGTTGAATGTTACGTTTGTGGAATTTGAATTAAGCAGCGAAATCCACCCATTTTAATGGCAGCCATTTTGCCACTTTTGCCGTCAGATGAAAATGACATCACAGTTGCCGGCCAGGCTCTGCTAACGACCAATCACGGCGCGCCTGTTTTCTGGGTTTGGTCATGTGACTCATTCGCAAGCTGAGCCGTGATTGGTCGTTACCCGAGCGCTGAGCAACTGCGACGTCGTTTTCAGCCGACGGCAAGTGACAAAATGGCCGACGCCTGCGATGGAGAAAAAACGGGAAGATTTTGTTGCCAAATTGAATACCGTCTTTAGACCAAATACACTTGAGGGTTTTTGCATATTTCAGATTTCATGATTTGGAGTTACGAGCCTGAACAAACTCAACTCATACGTCAAAGCGGTCCCAAAAAAATAAAAAATCCGATTTGGGCATAAAACCGAAACTGTAAATCCATCCGTTATCTTTCGCTCTGAGATGCAGCAATGAATGCTTTTCTGCAGCGCCTTGTGGTTTTCATCAGCAGATCTTTCCCGCGCCCACATCTGTTCCTCGCAAGTCTCGCTCCCGCAAGCGCGCGGGGGTCCGAGCGAGCGACTATCTGCCGGAAAAATCAAGAAAGCCAAAAGCTGGCTTGCGTGTTTGCGCGGCGTGCTAATGACGTTCTGCTGACTCCGCCTTCCACGGTACTCAAAGTGCCATTGAAGTGCAAATCCGAGCCGGGACATGCGTGTTACATGTTTTCCTTTGCAGTCGCGTATGCCGCCATGCTCAAACAATCCCTCTTTTCATGCCCGCGCGCGCTCTCGCCACCCACCGAACGAGAGCCGTGATTGGGGAGATATACATATATATATATATATATATATATATATATATGTGTGTGTGTGTGTGTGTGGAGAGAGAGAGACATTTTTTTCTCCTCTTTTTTTCTCCTCTTTTTTTCCCTTTTCTCTCCTCTTTTTTTCTCTTTTTCTCTTTTTCCCCCTCTTTTTTTCTCCTCTTTTTTCCTCTTTTTTCTCCTTTTTTTTCTCTGTTTTTCTCCTCTTTTTTCCCTCTTTTTTCTCCTCTTTTTTCCCTCTTTTTCCCTCTTTTTTCTCCTCCTTTTCCCCCTCTTTTTTCTCCTCTTTTTTTCCTCCTTTTTTCTCCTCTTTTTCCCCCTCTTTTTTCTCCTTTCTTTTTTTCCCTCTTTTTTCTCCTCCTTTTCCCCCTCTTTTTTCCCCCTCTTTTTTCCTCTTTTTTCTCCTCTTTTTTCCTCCTCTTTTTTCTCCTCTTTTTTCCTCTTTTTTTCTCCTCTTTTTTCCTCTTTTTTTCTCCTCCTTTCCCCCTCTTTTTTCCCCCTCTTTTTTCCCTCTTTTTTCTCCTCTTTTTTCCCTTTTTTCTCCTCTCTTTTTTTCCCTCTTTTTTATCCTCTCTTTTTTTCTCCTCTTTTTTCTCCTCTTTTTCTCCTCTTTTTTCTCCTCTTTTTTTCCTCTTTTTTTCTCCTCTTTCCCCCCCTCTTTTTTCTCCTCTTTTTTCCCCTCTTTTTTCTCCTCTTTTTCTCCTCTTTTTCCCCCTCTTTTTTTCTCCTCTTTTTTTCCTCTTTTTTCTCCTCTTTTTTTCCTTTTTTTCTCCTCTTTTTTCCCTCTTTTTTCTCCTCTCTTTTTTTCTCTTTTTTCTCCTCTTTTTTCTCCTCTTTTTTTCCTCTTTTTTCCTCTTTTTTTCTCCTCTTTTTTCCTCTTTTTTTCTCCTCTTTTTTCCTCTTTTTTTCTCCTCTTTTTTCCCTCTTTTTTTCTCCTCTTTTTTTCCCCTCTTTTTTCTCCTCTTTTTCCCCCCCCAAGGTGAGCGCCTCATGGGAGATGACTGCTCGCTGCCATTAGTTTAAGTGCAGGAGTGTCAGTTAACCCGACACTGGCACCGGCGATACTTAATGCCAGATGGAGCGAGCTGTCCTTGAAGTCTTAACAAGCGCGGCGCACAGAAACAAGCCTTTATTCACAGCGCGGGAAAAAAAAAAAAACGAGAAAAGGATAACTTAGCAAGGTTACCACAAAGTGTATGTTAAATCCCACATCGGGAGGCAGAGCGGAGATTGAACGGCCAAAGTGGATGAAAACACCGCGTGCGATGTTGCTGACGGTCTTTTTTCACATCGTTTTTTATTGCGCGCACGCAGAACACGGCGAGAATCGAAAACAAAGTGCTGCTTGTCGCGCCAAAAAGGGTCCGGCTGCTTAAGAGGTGTCGAATTATTGTAGCTCAGCTGGATACGCCGGGGGGGGGGGGGGGGGCGGGGGGGCGAGCGGGCGGCCAAAACCAGCTGACTTTGGCACATTTGTCCTCCGCCGCTGGCATCGCGAGGCTTCACGCCGTCCGGCGGGCCCCGACGAGCCCGAACCAGGAGAAGACCCGAGCGGACCTCCCTCCCGCCTCCTCCCGAAGACAGTCAGCACCGCGACAAGTGCTTTTCCCCGCACGCGCCGTGAGAACGGCGCCGAAGCCAAAGTCGCGCGTGCCAGGCGGGGAAAGTCATGAAGTGTTGCGCGTTACGATAACATCAGCTGAGCAAGGACTTTTCTGCGGCTCGGAATGTGCGCCGACTGCAGGAGACGAGGAGCTGAAAGCTCCCGAATGCGTCGAGTAACTTTAGGCCGCGCCGAGACGCAACCCAACGTCGGCCAAACTTTTTCCACTGAGGGCCACGGAATGAAAAATGCACGTCGAGGGCTTCGAGGAAACTGAAAGCGAAATGAACATGCGCTCGGTCAACGTTTGCTAAGCGCTTATATAAGCATCGAGACGTAAATGTTAGCTTGGCGTCGGCAAAGTACGAAGTTATTAGCAATAACTTATATTATGTTATGTTATGCTAACTTTATTATTCACATTTGGAAGGATGGTTTTCTTACGGCATGATAGTAGAGTGATTATTTTCCAGAAGTGGGCATTCCGGCAATATTGACAAAAGGGCTGTCAATCCGTCGATGACAGGCGGCCATTTTGCTGCCGATTGATGGGAAACTAAAAGCGGTTTTGAGGCGGCGTGAGAGATGTGGACCCAAATGCGAGGTCATGAGTAAACGTAGGGTGATTTATTGACGAGACAAGTGGGCAGGAAAAGCAAGACCTTGGCGTGACAGGACTGGACCGAGCGTGGTGTGACAGAACCGGACTGGACTGACTAAGGCTGTGACTATGACTTGGTTGTGGCTGAGACGACTTGGCTGAACGGAGACGACTTGACTGAACCGAGACGACTTGGCTGAACTGAGACGACTTGGCTGAACTGAGATGACTTGGCTGAACGGAGACGACTTGGCTGAACTGAGACGACTTGGCTGAACTGAGACGACTTGGCTGAACGGAGACGACTTGGCTGAACTGAGACGACTTGGCCGAACTGAGACGACTTGGCCGAACTGAGACGACTTGGCCGAACTGAGACGACTTGGCTGAACGGAGACGACTTGGCCGAACTGAGACGACTTGGCTGAACGGAGACGACTTGGCTGAACGGAGACGACTTGGCCGAACTGAGACGACTTGGCCGAACTGAGACGACTTGGCTGAACTGAGACGACTTGGCTGAACTGAGACGACTTGGCCGAACTGAGACGACTTGGCTGAACTGAGACGACTTGGCTGTGGCTGTGACTAAGCTTGGGCTGAGACGACGTGTCTGAACGGAGACGACTTAACGCTCAACCTGCCACGCGTAACATCAACAATGCAGCCACACCGACTGGACAAACACAACAGACTAAATACACCAATCGGTAATGACCTAATGAGACCTGAGGGCGCTGATTGGTTGAGCACGCGGGGAGGGCAAAGCACACACAGGTGGACGTGGTTGGACATAACGAGACAAGGGGAGGGACCAGGAACGCGTAACCAGACAAAAAACAACAATCGCACCCAAAAACACAGAACCGAAATATGACATTGACGGAAGAGGTTTTTCGTCCGTCAACGTAATCGTCAATCCGTCAATAAATTCTGCAACGGGACGGATTGTTGAATTGCCAAAACGTTGACGGACGCTCATTTTGCTGAGCAATCCACGAATGACGGGTTGACGTTTCGTCTTGAAATATTGACAGATTGACGACGACGGAAGGCTTTCGCTGTTATTTGCATTTTTGCGCAGATTGCGTTCATGATATCGCAATTGCGTCTCGGCGGTCAATATTTGCCAAATTGCTGTTTATTGTGACGGAAGTGGACACATTTTTGACGGAGCTCTCCCGTTGGACCGATCTCCTTACATTGTGCAGGTGCGCCGAACGTTCCGCTCGCTTGTTTGGAAATGGAGCACTTACAAGTGGAACGCTCCGAGCTGCGGGAGCGCTCGGCGGCGTGTTGCTGCTTAGTGTCGCTCGCAATTGTCTCCTTCCCGCCGATTGCGTCCGCTCCAATCCGAAGCTCTCCCGGATTGGCGACGGGCTCGCAATGAGCTCAGAACGCGGGCGCGCCAACCAACGGAAACGGCGGAGGGTCAAGGCCAGCACATGACAGGGGCCTTATGTGAGGCTTTTGGCCGCCGCCGCCGCCGTCCCGGGCGGCTACCGACGTTCGAAAAGCTAAGCAGAGGCGGGTCTGCTTGTGGAAAGCCGCCGGGCGGCCAAGCCAAGCACGGAAATGTTTCTTTCCTGTGAACTCCAGACGCTGGCACGAACCCGTGTGAGCTCGCCCGCCGTGTTGTTGCCGCACTTACCTGGAAAAAGGCGCTAAAAAGGGTTACGTGACCATGAGCTGATTTTTAAAGCAACTTTATTGATGACTTTATTTTTTTGAAGTAACTAAGATTGCAAGTGACTTCTTCATGGACATTTAAAAATGGCAGCCAGTTTTGCCAAAACTTTATTGGAAGTCTGTTTACAACAGTAAAAATAAGTCTGTAAATACTTCAAAAATAGTTTTTCAAGACTTCACTTAACATTTTTATTTTTTTTTACCTGACATTAAACTGTTAACACCACAAGGGCAAAACACAACATTTGTAATGTTCATTGTCCATAAAAGTAATTATTGAATCGTTTTTGCATGTTTTACAAACACCGGCTGTGGAGCAGCAAAGAATAGTTTTACGAAACAAAAACGACACCAAAATTACAAGAACGAGTGGAACGCTTCCTGATTTGTGTTCTTGTTGCCAGTCCTATACTGCCCCCAGGTGGCCAAGATGTGCATACCAAAAGGAGCAGCACAATGTCTATTCGATTGAAGCAACAACAACAAAACAAGTTGAAATCTTTTGAATTCTTCACATTCTATTATCATCACAGTATGCTTTGATAAGTGTTTTTTTGTTTGTTGTCGGGGGGGGCGGGGCTTTACCCACAGAAATTAGAGTGGCTACCTCCGTTAAAAAAAAAACGAGCTATTTTGACCCTCTTCATTTGATCAAAGCGCTTCAAGTTTGCAATTGGTCTCTTGCCCTGCCTCACCCACAGCAACATCTGGATTTTGGCCTGTTTTACTGCCGCTTCTCCTCTCCTGCTTGTGAACCTCCGAGACGCTTTTGTGAGGAATTATAAATAAATTTGACTTGACTTGTGTGGCGACTCGACTCGCTTTGATTTTTTTTTCCCCCCACAGTAACTTGAGACTCATGACTTTGACATATGTAACTTCCTCCCACCTGTGCCTGGAAGTTAGCCGCATGTATCTCCAGCACGCAAGCTTCAGAAGACGCTCGTTCAGTTTCCTGTGAATTTGCAAGACGTATTTCCACGATATGTGTTTAGGGCCCGACCGATTAATCGGCCTTCGATTATTTCCCTGTTGAAACAATATTATCGAAGAAAACCGAAGTTTCCGACGCTGTGATAGCAACCCGAATGCACCATTTTGCTTGCGTGGCATTAGCAACTAGCAAACGTGTAGCTTATCTTATGCTGGTTATTCTGTTGTCCCCGCGCGTCCTTTAAGCGGTTTAATGACACCCCAGTTGGCGTTAACTGTAAAACGAAACACTTGATGATAAGAATTACATCCGCTGTATATTTAAATACTAAACGTGCTTAAAAAAAAACATCGCTAGCCAAGCGCTAATGCTAAAAGTGAAGGGAAGATCCCATTCAAATGCTAACAGGAAGTTAGCATCAACTTGGGAGTGTGTTTCCTTCAAATAACGAATATTCACACACAAATGCTGTGGGATTTTATACATTAAATATATGTTTTAAAATAATCTGCAGATGAATCTGTATTTTTTTCTGCCATCGCTCGGTATGGACATCCCGACCGATTAATCGGCCTTCGATTATTTCCCTGTTAAAACAATATTATCGAAGAAAACCGAAGTTTCCGACGCTGTGATAGCAACCCGAATGCACCGTTTTGCTTGCGTGGCATTAGCAACTAGCAAACGTGTAGCTTATCTTATGCTGGTTATTCTGTTGTCCCCGCGCGTCCTTTAAGCGGTTTAATGACAACCCAGTTAGAGTTAACTGTAAAACGAAACACTTGATGATAAGAATTACATCCGCTGTATATTTAAATACTAAATGTGCTTAAAAAAAACATCGCTAGCCAAGCGCTAATGCTAAAAGTGAAGGGAAGATCCCATTCAAATGCTAACAGGAAGTTAGCATCAACTTGGGAGTGTGTTTCCTTCAAATAACGAATATTCACACACAAATGCTGTGGGATTTTATACATTAAATATATGTTTTAAAATAATCTGCAGATTAATCTGTATTTTTTTCTGCCATCGCTCGGTATGGACATCCCGACCGATTAATCGGCCTTCGATTATTTCCCTGTTAAAACAATATTATCGAAGAAAACCGAAGTTTCCGACGCTGTGATAGCAACCCGAATGCACCGTTTTGCTTGCGTGGCATTAGCAACTAGCAAACGTGTAGCTTATCTTATGCTGGTTATTCTGTTGTCCCCGCGCGTCCTTTAAGCGGTTTAATGACACCCCAGTTGGCGTTAACTGTAAAACGAAACACTTGATGATAAGAATTACATCCGCTGTATATTTAAATACTAAACATGCTTTAAAAAAAAACATCGCTAGCCAAGCGCTAATGCTAAAAGTGAAGGGAAGATCCCATTCAAATGCTAACAGGAAGTTAGCATCAACTTGGGAGTGTTTTTCCTTCAAATAACGAATATTCACACACAAATGCTGTGGGATTTTATACATTAAATATATGTTTTAAAATAATCTGCAGATTAATCTGTATTTTTTTCTGCCAACACTCGGTATGGACATCGGCCAAAAAAAAGCACATATCGGTCGGGCCCCAATATATGTCTCTTGGCTATCTGAATTTGAGCCTGTTTTGCTGCCTCTTCTCTCTTGCTTTGTGAACTGTTGACCTTTCAAGGTCAGTCTTTGAGACTGTTTTGTGATTCAGGACGACATGAAAAAACTGGACTTGTTTTTCACCACAGTGACTCGCTTGAAAGTGAGACTTCCTGCGACCTCGGCGTCCGCGCTAGCCGCGTGCCTTTGGCTTCCAGCGGCGGCCCTTTCGCTCCATTTTGCCTTCATCTCAACAAATGACGTTTTGGACAAGATGGATGACCGACATGAACTTTTCCCCCCCGCGATGATCCGACACGGCGTGCCGTCGACGGCTTTTTTGTGCCGTCCGCATCGAAAATTGTTTCACGGGCTCCGCGAAAGCTGACACGCCCGTTACCGTTTGCCCCGAGTTCAGCGAGGACATTAGAAAGTGTGCGTCTGCATTGAAAGGCCAAATAAAACGGGAAGGCTCCAAATTGTAATGGTTTGACAAACACACGCAGGAGCGCTTACGATACAAGCGGGCCGCCGTCCAAATGGGCATCGGCGAGGGCCAGCCAAGGTGTCTCATTTTTCTTCTGCGACTGGCCCCATGCGTCCTTTCAACTCCATTTTGAATTGTCAACACGTGAAAATATTTGGTCCGAAGCGGCCGTTCCAAGGCCAGGACACACGCAGCAGTGTGAAATCCTGCGAAGGCCGCCCGCCCAAAAGCCTTTTTTGCTCGGGCGCTAACCGACTTTCTCCACAGGAAACGACTCAGGGCTTGTCTAAATTAGTTTGGCAATTAAATGTAGCAGAATGATTAAATGTTATTGTGACACATTAGTGCAAGCGAGTGCGGCTTGTTTTTTAGCACATGAGCCTTCAAATTCAATTTTCAGGGCGGAAAGTGTGAGGACGGCGAAATCGTCTGTTCCTGCCGGCGTCGCAATCTCGCTTCCCGTCATAAAACGTTATGAACTGCGCAGTCCGTTTTCAGCTGAACATTTGAACACACTCCTCGTGTAGAGCTGAAAAAAGGGGGTTGGAAACGTTTGCCGTCGTCGACATCGGTGAGTTTTCACTCGTTTCTCATAACTCGTATCTCAAATTATCTTGACCCATTGAAATGAATGGCAATGCCATTAGTCCGTTCCAACCTTTCCCCAAAGGTTCGTAATGTTTTGATTGTGAAAACTCTGTATTATACTTAACATATATATATATATTAGGGGTGTCAGGTGATTAAAAATGTTCATCGTAATTAATCGCATGACTTCAATAGTTAACTCATGATTAATCGCAAATTTTCTATCTGTTCTAAATGTACAATAAAATGTTTTTCTAAATGTTCATACTCCCACAAAAGCGTTAAAAAAATGTTAGACTAAAAGAAATAAGGCTGCATCATTTAGTTTTCATAATTCATAAAGTTGAGTTAAAATGTAAAAAGATGTACTGCACTGCAAAAACAACAACGTGTGATATTGATTTGTGGTCGTTTATCTGCCACAAAATGGCATAATTCCTTTTTTTAGACGTTGGCGACAGCTCAGTGCATTTTTTTTTCATATTAAGAAGAGCTGTCTGATCTTGAACATGAAGTGACTTGTGAATTTTTTTTAAAATGGTAAAATGCAACTTGACCTCAGTCTCCACAAATATGTGCGTTATTATTCAATTTCTTACGGCTCAATGTTGACGTGGGCGTGTCTGCTGCGTTGCGGCTGGAGTTCCCCGAGTTTCAATTGCAAATATAAGGGGCTGTCAAAAAATGAGCGGAGGTAAAGGAACTTGAAATGAACTCAAAATGAACACTTTTCACACTCCTAAAATGTCTATTTATTTATTAGGTCTGTAACAATAGTTAATTTTTAGAACTGATTATTTCACACAAAAAATTCTTCGATTCGCATTTCTTAACCAAATATTGTTGATTTTAAAAGCAACGACTAAGCAATATTGCACGAGAGAGACTCGATGTACTCACCAAGGTTTTTGAGACTGATTGACTTTGTCATTGTTTTCCGAATGAAAAGCAAACGTCTTCTTTTGATTAAACCCTTAAACCATCATCGGTCCGCGTTCATCAGAGAACGATTGAGAGGCTGAAATCCGAAGATTTGGACCATTCGAAGTCAAGCAATGACCTCTAAATGACGACTCAATTACGACAAGAGTCGTCCATCGGGTTGATAATGCATTCGTTGTTGCGAGATGTTTGATTCGCTTTGGACCGACGGATGCGTGCGTGCCGCGGGCTGACGAGGTCGTGATCACTGCAGGAAATGTTCTAACCGGAGTGGGAACGTGTGAGAAGTTGGTACCGTCTGACTTGTGTGGTTTATTGAAAGTCTCCTGAAAGTCTCCAAGATCAACTCAATTGAGGAGTCTGACTTCATGGCTTTTTTTTGAACGAAAACCAGCAATGTAACCGTCGTGTTTGTCTGCTTGCTCGCAGGCGTTGGAATTTGTTCCCCTGCTTTTAATTTTGCACTTATCTGTCACCAGACATCATATCGGACCCACCGCCGGGGGGCCCATTTGCTTTAATAAAGTGAACTCATTCTGAAAATGTGGCTATTGACCATTCTGGAGCCAACTTTGATCTTTTTTTTTTTTTTTTTTCTTTTCAGAGGCCACGACTGTTATGCTTAAAGAGGCGCTCGCTGTGATTCTTGGCCCGCGCCTTATTTTCTGTATAAATTACACACAAAGAAAGCTTAAGAGGTGTTTCTCAAGGGCTCCCACATTTGCAGCCTCTCGCAAGCTCGGCTGTGGAAAAGCTGAACTATGCTTCAAGTGCTGTGTTAAGTGTGGTTTGTAGCTTTGCTGTGCGCGGGTGTGGTGCATGCAGAAGCATTCTGGGGGGGGGGGGCTGTGCAAAAAAAGGACAAGTGGGGAGCCACAATGCCGCCTCAAACCGCTGTCCCCGCAGCCACAACCGCACCACACGGGCCTGGCGTGTGTCCGTCACGGGGGCTGCTGGGTTCGGCCAGTGAGGTCTTCCCTGCTGCCGTAAACGCGCCGCAAACAAGCGCGCAACTGCTCGTAAGGCTACAACTTTTAACTTTCAGCGCGGTTCCGGGTTCTTGGTCCATTATTTCGTTGCTATTATTATTATTATCAGAGGTGGCAAATTCAGGTCCAGAAAGTAAAAACCCTGCCACAGTTTAGCTTTAGCCTCTGATGCTAGCTAGCTAGGTAGCAGGTAAACAAGCACCGTGGGAGCTAGCTCCCTAGCTAGCACCTGTGGCAGGGTTTTTACTTTCTGGATCTGGATTTGCCACCTCTCATTATTATTATTGTACAGTTTATTTTAACTCAATTTTGATCAGCCTGATGTTTATTTTGGGTGTAATTCCACTGTTGGCCACAAGGCGGCTGCAGGGAGTTGTTCTTAAAGCCTCTGTAATTCTGCTTTTTACACTTACACAAAACGAAAGTTGTAGGTTACTTTTATAATGTACATCTTTGGGCATGATTATTCATTGTAATTATTGTGAGTTCGTTTAGAAAAACAGTATGTTTACTGTAAACACATAGATGGATTAGTACACTGTAATACTGTCCGTTGCTCTTGCATTCTCTCAAAATATATATATTTTTTAAACATAGTTGTATTATTTTTAAGTGTGTTTAAAGACCTTATAAAAATAAGTGCTGTTATATGCTATAAAAAAATATATTTGAATAGGGTATTTCCATATTGTAAATTTCACTTATTGCAGGATTGGTCTGGAACCTCGCACTTCAAAATTGACTCATGTCTATAAAATGGGTTTTAGATATGATAATGGTGGGAATGTTGAAAACTGTCCATGTCATAAATTTATTTTTTTTGTTTGTTTTGTTTATATGGGAAAGGGGTAACGTTCAAGAGGGAGCTTGAAACAGTCCCGAGAACTGTCTGTGTTTCCACCACATTTGCACGGGAGGACACCGTTGGTCTTTGAAGATCAGACTCGAGTTTTGAAAATAACCATACATAATTAAAATAAGGAACAGAAATGCAGATTATTTTATCAATCTAAACTCAAGTAGTGTGAAACAAAAACAAAACATCCCCTTTTCTCTGGAACTGGATTAATCCACTTGGAGTATTCATACATTATTGACAAGTTCTGTAATTCACTATTTGTTATTCACAACTGACAACGAGTATGTGTGCATGGAAGATAAAAAGTGGTGAAGGAAGGGTTTCGTGGCGGCAGCCATTTTAATAACGTGACTCGTGCTGCTCTCTTCTGGTCAAAACATAAGACTACAGCTCAACATTTATTGCCCGCATGCATACAAAAGAAAACCAGTAGCGGCCGTTTAATGTGTTGTTGCTAGTTTTATTGTACTCCCACGGTTTACATTTAGGACCCTGTGGACAAATAACATCGTTTAAAAAGACAGGAACTTGTGAGTGCAAACAAAAGAGCCGCCCGAGCAGCCAGCGGCGAAAACCGCCATTTAGTCCAAGTCACGAACGCGTCCTTCGTGGTTATATTGGCGTTTGTGTTTCAAAACATCCTCCCCGCCCGGTTAACCCGACCCCCCCCAAGAGTTGCCATTCTTCGTTCCAAGTCACGCCGGTTTACACGAACCATATGTCTCGGCTCCGACGCCCCAAGTATGCACTTTTCAATGTCTTTCTTTGTGGCGGCGGAGGCCCAGAAGCGTCCCATTCATAGCGAGCCAATCACCGTCGCGCTTACTGGCAGCGCTCAGCCAATGGCGCAGCAACGTGCTTCCCGGTGGCGCTCCGACCCAAGATAGACGAGAGGCGAGTGGGCCGGTTGGAAGCTAACTGCTAACATCCGTTTAATTGCATCTTTAGCGACCTTTTTCTACGGAAGCAAACGCGAGAAGTCGCCTTGGAAAAATCCAAACCACCCGACAATATTGAGTCGGGCCGGCTAAAAGGTCAACGCGCGGCTTTATTGGTCTACATTAGCGTGTCTTCAGCTAGCGTAAGCGGCTAGGCTAGGCGCCACTCAAGCCAAAACAGCGCGCTCGGTCACGTTGCGGTTCCGTTATCCGCTAACGCATTCATTAGCGCGCGTCAAACTCGAGGGGAAAAAACATGGCAGAATTCCTGGAAGACCCGTCGGTGCTGACGAAAGACAAGCTGAAGAACGAGCTGGCGGCGAACAACGTGGCGCTGCCGAGCGGCGAGCACAAGAAAGAAGTGTACGTGCAGCTCTATTTGAAGAACTTAACGGTGCAGAACAACAAGAGGAGCCCGCCGGTCGACGCCTTCTCCAGCGACGACGAGCTGCCCACCCCCGTGGTCTCCAACAAAAGCCGATCCGGCAGAGTGAGTCTTGCGAACTTGATCGCGCGCGCCTCTGTCGTCATTGTGCACCGATTGAACCCCCCATCGCACGTTTTGCATCACGTTCGTTGTGCAGAAAGCCACCAAAAAGACGGACAAGCCTCGCTTCGAGGTGGAGGTGACGGAACTCACCGACGATGACCTGAGATTGCATCTAACCAAGTATGGAGTGGACGTGGGTCCCGTCGTGGGTGAGTTGTAACTTGAAAAGCCACCTGAAGCCGAAAATATCTGCCAAATTTCTACTTCACTCTTTAAGCTCATTGCTTTATGTGCGTTGTATGAGGCTGAAAAGACGCGTGGCAGCTTCACAATTGCTTGTTCTAACAGCTGTAGGTCACTCTTTGCTTTCGGATGAATCATTTCTTTCCAAAATAAATAATCGTTCAAACTTCGGAAACATATTGAATGAAGCCATACGTCAAAACAAGTTCAAGGTGATAAATGTCATATTTTAAAGTGATGAGTTTCGTATTGAAATGAGAAGTTATCAGTGATAAGTTTGACTTCAGCATTATTATTATCCTTAAATGGTGTTTAACGGTGGCATTTCTTAACACATGGCCAGTCCCATTTAAAAAAATATATTTTGGAGGCCTGGGGTGACCTCAGAGACCTTTAAAAAAAAAATTATAATAATAATATTTATTTAGATTTTTGCCACATTTGTAATTGCTTGAGTCTCTTTAAAGTCTTTGTCCCTTTACACTCAATTATGCTCTTTACAGTTTCTTCTTCTAATTGATTCCAGTTGTGGTCACGGCTGTGCATCTTCATTTTCAATCTGAAATCTTTTTAAACGCTTGGCCTTATTTGTAGAACAACTGCGTATGTGTGTTGATTTGTACGACACAAAAAGGACTGCCAGTGACCTGAACTGAAAATAATTGCTTTAAAAAAAAAAAAAAAGTTTTATACAAACTTTATTGAAAATATACAAGGAATCAGGGAGAATGGGCTCAATGCTATTTCCTTAGTATAAACAATATTTTATTCTTAGCTTCTTGTTTTTTGCAGAATGCGTAAGTCAAATTTGTCACATTTGAATGCGATATCTTCTCATGTTACAACGTAAAACTTAACACGTTAAGTAGCGACGAGTGAGTTCCGATACCAATACCAGCCTTATTTGTAGGTATCAAGTGTTTGCTAAGGTTGCCGATACCGTTCACCAAAACTAGTCTCTGGTGCCCTCTAGTGGCTGTTCTACTGTCAGGGAGTAAATGTCACACATAGCTGACGGAATTTTTTTCCAATTCATCCATTCAAATGCCAATTAAGATGCAATTTCATGCATATACTCACTTTACACATTTGCGTTCATCGACTGAGAAAAATAGAATGTTGTTATTTGGTGCAATTCAGGTTATTTTTCCTGCTACCAAAAAGTCCTTCGAGAGAGCATCGCTGCAAAATTTTGAATTGCTATCAATTATTAAAGCTGAATGCAGCAAAATCAATTTTGCATCGCTACTGCCGCCTGTGGCTGAAAAATGAAACTGCACACACCCTTCTTCACGTACACGATGCGCACATGACGTAACATCCGCCGACAGAGGGCGGGGAATTCGAACCCGAATCCAGTCTGAAAACAAGTAGCCAGAGGCTTGCGGGAGGGCCCATTGGCAACAGCTGAGGTGATAATCTGCTAATTAAAAGATGTCATTAATGGTCAAATAAAAAGGCTATTGTAAAAATATTTTGGGGGGGAAATTGTTACAAAAAGCAGCTTTAAGTATTAATAACTATTACTATTTCGGTGGTTTGTGCATTTGTGTGTTTGCAGCCTCGTCGCGCAAATTGTATGAGAAGAAGCTGCAGAAGCTTCTGGAAGAGCCGGCGGCCGACGCCGACGTCCCCGCCGACGTCGGCGTCCTCCCCAAAGCCGACGCCAACCAGAACGGCAACACCAACTCCGACCAGTACAGTGACAAGGAAGATGGTGACTATTTGCTTTTGGATGATCCCTTTTCATCCTGCAGAAGAAATTCACACACAGAATTATGTATGAGGGGTGTCAAAATTTAACTTTATTGCCCAACTCACACAAATCGGCTTAACGCGTTGAAATGAATGGAAGTGCCATTAATCCGTTCCAGTCCTGATAAAATATGTATAATTGTAAACGCTTTTTAATAAGAACTATTTAAAACATTTACAGGTATCAAAATTAGTGCGTTCATTTTGAGTTCATTTAAAGTCCCTTTAATGCCACACGTTTTTTATTTTATTTTTTATTTTCCCTCACTTGGAAAGCCTGTATTGGGGCAATTCTAGTCACTATGCAGCAGACGCGTCCACGTCAACATTTAGCAGTAATAAATCTAATAATGATGCATATATTTGTGGGGTCAAGTTGTATTTTACTTCATGTTAAAGATTAGACAGCTCTTAATATGAAAAGAAAAATGCGCTGAGCTGTCACCGTTTTACAAATGCAATTATGCCATCTAGTGGCAGAAAAATTACCAACACAAAATCAATATCACACTTGTTTTTTTTACAGTACAGTACAATTTTAAATTTGAACAAAATTGTGTGAATTATCAATGACTAAACAATGCAGCCATGTTAGTATAACATTTTTTTAAAGTATGAAAACTTATATTTTATTGCACAAAATTTGTATGGAGGTAAAAAAAAGGGGGGGGGGGGTTTGTAGTAAAAAAAATTCACCTGTACATTTAATAATAATGCATATATTTGTGGAGACTGAGGTCAAGGTTTTATTTTATTATTATTTTTAATTTAAATGTGCAGAATTTCACCAGTTACTTCATGTTAACGATTAGACAGCTCTTATTATGAAAAGAAGAATACACTGAGCTGTCACCAACGTCTTACAAATGCAATTATGCCATCTAGTGGCAGAAAAACACAAATACAAAATCACTAGTTTTTTTTAACAGCACATTACATCTTTTTAATTTTAACTCAATTTTATGAAATTACTGGATCAATGACTAAGATGTAGCCATCTTTCTATTAGTTTAACATTGTTTTCCACTTTTAACAAGCGTGTGAAAACTTAGGGGGAAAACATGTTATTGTACATTTCAAACAGATATAAAATTTGCAATTAATCATGAGATTAATTACGATTACAAATTTTCATCGCCTGACACCCCTAGTATATCAAATGTTGTGTATGTTCCAGAGGAAATTAGCAGCACTGAACCCGAGCCAGTCCCCGTAGTGGAGAAGGCCGTGCGCAGCAGAGGGAAAACCCCGATGACCGTGCGGACCAGCAGCAGACGGCAAATCAAGGTGAACGCGGCGGCGGCGGCGGCGGCAATATGTTGACGTTTTGTTGTTGGTGGCATCCAATGGTTCCAAATTGCCTCTGGCAGACGGTGGAGGAGGTGGCGGTCGCTGAAGGCGCCCCCGTCAAGATCTACGACAGCGTCGTGGAAGACATTCTGGCCAATGAAATCAGCACGCCAACCGGCATCAGGTAGATGGACAGGAAGTGAGCGTCGCTTGTCCGACTTGACCGAATGACGCTAGAATTGCGCTTTGCCAATTGGAACGCAAACAATAATAATATCAAGGGTGAGAAATACAATTCGTAGTTGACCTCACCCCAAATATTTACTTGTTTTTTGTTTGTTCGGTGTTTTTTTAACTTTCTGGTTTATTTTGTAGTGTACGTTTACTTTTGACATTGGTTTAAAAAATCTTAATTTGCTGCTTTTTACAAGGATTTTTGTGTCTACTGTACTTAGTGTTTTAATTTTTGGGTGATTTTTTCCCCCTTTTTCATTTTCTTGTTTTTAAACAATTATCAGTTTTTAAAACAAACTTTCAGTTTTTGTTTATTTCATAGTATACGTTTACTTTTAACATGGATTTTTTTTACCCAAAAATAACTTAATTTGGTGCTTGTTTGATTTTTGTTTCTACTTAGTGTTTTACTTTTTAGATTATTTTTTTCATCTTTCTTTTAAAAAAGCAATAAATATTTTAAGGCGTTTTTTTTGTTTTTTTTTTTTAAATCAATAAATATTTTTTCCTTTTTTTAAACTTTCATTAAACTTTCAGTTTTTGTTCATTTTATAGTATAAAATTACTTTTAACATGTTTTTTTAATCTTGATTTGCTGCTTTTTTTAACAAGGATTTTTGTGTCTACTTAGTGTTTTACTTTTTAGGTGATTTTTTTTTTCTTTCACTTTCATTTCAAATACATATTTTTCACAGTTTTTAAACTTTCATTTTTGTTTTTAAACAATTAAGTTGTTTTTTTTGTACATGTAGAAAATTATGAAGTAAAAACAAATGCATGTAAAATAGTCAAGAAGGTCCGTCAACATTTTTTAAATTTATTTTTTACTCTGAATGAGTTTATTTTCTGCATTTTAACCCTTTTTATACTTGTCTTTATTTCGAGCGGCTATTCGTTTTTTGCATTACCACCAGCACTCCCATAGACTACCAAAAGTGTAAGTTGATACTTGGATGCTGACTTGCGTTCGTGTGGCCCGCAGCGCCACCTGCAGGCGTCCCATCCGAGGAGCGGCGGGCCGACCGCCCAAGCCCAGCGAATACTGGCTGGACGAGACGCGCGTGCGTCACAGCGTCCACACCGAGAACCGCTCCTACTCCGAGTCCTTCTCCAGGGGTGTCGGCGCGGCGCCCTCGTTCCCCTCCACGGGCAAAGCGCCGGCGCGCGGCGGCGTCCTCGCCTTCCTGTTGAAGCTCACGCTCCTCCTTGTGGCGCTGGTCTGCGCCGCGCTTTACCTGGTCCGCAACCACGCGGAGGTGGCCGGCTTCCTCCCGGACGGCGCTTTGGAGAGTTTACGTGACGCCGCCCAGAATCTCAGCGCCTACCTGGGCCTCGCCGACAAGTGAAAGGCGTAAGGTCTCGCTCGCTCGCCTCGGCCGCTACCGCCTCCCCTGCCGCACTTACAGAACTGCGTTCAAACCACACTGAACAAAAACTGGCCGAAAAACCACTTGCCGCGCAAGCTGGCTTCAAACCGCATTCGATTCAAGTGGGTTCAAACTACATTCATCAAAACTGCATTTGAACCGCATTCTACGAAAGTGGGCTCAAATGACGTTCAACACAAGTAGATTCAAGCCACATTGAACAAAACCGGCGTCAAACTGTTTTAGAAAGAGAGTGGCTGCAAACCGATTTGACAAAACTGCTTTCAAACCGCTTTTGACAAAACTGGTTTCAAACCGCTTTTGACAAAACTGGTTTCAAACCGCTTTTTGACAAAACTGGCTGCAAACCGCTTTTGACAAAACTGCTTTCAAACCGCTTTTGACAAAACTGCTTTCAAACCGCTTTTGACAAAACTGGCTGCAAACCGCTTTTGACAAAACTGCTTTCAAACCGCTTTTGACAAAACTGCTTTCAAACCGCTTTTGACAAAACTGCTTTCAAACCGCTTTTGACAAAACTGGCTGCAAACCGCTTTTGACAAAACTGCTTTCAAACCGCTTTTGACAAAACTGCTTTCAAACCGCTTTTGACAAAACTGCTTTCAAACCGCTTTTGACAAAACTGCTTTCAAACCGCTTTTGACAAAACTGCTTTCAAACCGCTTTTGACAAAACTGGCTGCAAACAGCTTTTGACAAAACTGGTTTGAAACTGCTTTTGTCAAAAGTATTTAGACTCGACTATAATGGTTTTAAGACCATTTTGGAGACACCAGGAACCAACGTACTCCAGCAACAAATGTCCGCCTTGCTCAAACATGAAAAAGATTCCGAGGTTTGGGGTCACTTTAAACTAAAACAGGAACGATGCAATTAATGGAGTAATCGACAGGACAATCGATTCTAAAAACATTCAGTAATGTGAGTAACTTCAAACTATTTTCATCAAAAGTGGCATTGAGTGCAAACCACACCCAAGAAAAGTGGATTTAAACCACTTTCAACGCAAAACCTGGTTTCAACCCACTTTGAACAAAACTGATTTCTCCACATGGTCGGTCACAGATTCCAACTTCATACCCGTCACGTGCAGCGCAGCAGACAGGTGGCGCCACCAGAGACTGATTTTAATGTCCTTTTGATTTTCTTTTCTTTTTTTTCTCTTTCTTTTTTTTTTTAAACCTGTGAATCGTGGTCTTAACGTGTAAGTAGAGTTAAGTGGCGAGGGCCAGTTAATCCCCCTGCATGGTTGTAGTTTTTTTTCATGGCCATCTTTGTAGTTTTGTGACAAGACGCCGCCGTTCCCGACATTGAGGTGCCCCGCACAAAATGTCCGCCCGAGGTGTAGCGTAGTTAGCGTTGGCTAGCCTGACCAGTGTTCGCTAGGCTAGCAAATTGCGGGAAAAAAAAAAAATAGTTTCTGCGTAAAATTTCTCACTTTGGAAATTTCTGTGCTTTTGTAATCTCATTGTTTACCAACATTTATTGAGCCAAGGTGCACATATTACAATAAGTATATACACTGACAACATCTTCACTTACAGGCGATTGAAATACATGGAAATTATTGTGCACAATAGTGGAACTTCGGTTTTCGTGATGAACCTTTTCCAGGAAGTCAAAAGGTACAAAAGCCAACGCTGTAATTGCCATAGAAAGAAAGACACAAAAATATGAACCACAAAAGTCTGTTTTGGGGTTAGTTATAGTTTTACAAACAGAAAACAGCAGGAAATATAAATGGCTAGTCAACAAACACAAGATGACACATGGAAGACAACGAATCGAGGGTGCAGGATTATTCGTACTTTGCTTTGACTTTTATCATACTTTGTCTTATTGTGGAAAACGTCTTCAACAGACGGCAAGGTGTCATTTTAACTCTGCAAAATGTAACTTTTCGTTCTTTGAGAGGCTCTCAGGACTTCATACAGAGATCCGCGCGGTGTAAGTTCCTGTCAAGTCGGGCCTTCAAAATAAAAGCACCCCAATAAATTACCAGTTTCACAGCACTTTGTTTTCATAATAATAATAATAATAATAATAATAATAATAATGCATCAGATTAATATGGCGCTTTTGCTTTTGCACACTCAAAGCGCTAACAACGGATGCATTATTCACATGCTCGCACCTTCACACTGGTGGCGGCAAAGCAGAGGTGGCAAATCCAGGTCCACAAAGTCAAAGACTGCCACAGTTTGGCTTTAGTCCCTAGTGCTAGCTAGCTAGCTGAGCAGGTAAATGAGCACCAAGGGAACTAGCTAGCTAGCATCTGAGGCTAAAGCCAAATTGTGGCAGGCTTTTTACTAATTGGACGCGGATTTGCCACATCTGCGGGAAAGTACGTAAGACGTAATGAACGTTCAGCCATTTCTGGGAAATGATTGTTTATTTTTCTACAAAAAAACAAAACCAAAAAAAAAATGTGGGGGGGGAAGTCACAAATCAAGTTATATGGAAATGAGGGCATTCGAAAGCCGAGGTTCCACTGCATTCTGTCATGAACGACAACAGGTGGATTTGATCTTCTGCCATCTAGTGGAAGAATGTAGTAGTTGCGCCTGTCACTATCCGCCGCTGGCTTCCAAAAGGTCAGCAAAGACGACTTGTAGTAAATAAATGTGAACTTTCGGGCCAATGAAGTGAAATAGGATCTTGATGATCTCCCCGTCACGAGTCGCGTGACTCGTCGTCTTCGTGGTGCTGGCGGAAATCGGACCCGGCGCTTTTTTCCTGATTTCTAACGTCCTGCGACGGTCTCGTTTCACAGCTCGGCCGTCGTGCCCTCTTTTTTTCTTTTTCCTTTTGGGCCCTTTTGTGCTTTTTTGTTTGTTTGCGCTTTTTTGAACGAGCTTGCCAACTCACAACTTCCTCCCACACTGCCGGCATTTGCCACCAGGACGTCACAAACCCCTCGCCGAGATTTTGTCATCCAGCGTCAGCACCTAATTGACCCGTTTCAACACTCCAGCCAGGATGCGGGAATAAGCCTCCATTTTGATATTTTTCTAAAAATGGTGCATTGCAATGTTTTCGGTGTGTTTATTTTCCGAGCACCCTCGAAGGTAATGCCAAAAAAAAGCAATATGGAAGACTCGCACGAGTGACTCAGCATCTTCTTAATTTGACATCTCCAGGCAGCTTCCCCACAATGGACACAAATATTATTGGAGTTATGTGGGTATGGATTTTGAATCGTATTTATGATCAATTAGGAAATGTATCATGAAATAAACGTCATCCTTAGCAAGTGTTCTCTTCTGTTGTCTTTTATTTACAGTCGTCATAATGAGCGTCAATCGTCACTTTGGCGCATATTCTCTGCACACTTTTCATCTACACGCACACACAATTCCGATCCTCAAGGTCCGGAGTCCTGCTGGTTTTAGATGTTTCCGCCCACGAGCACACCTGATTCATATAATCAGCACGCTTGATAACGATCCTGATCGTTAATGTCGGGTGTGTTTGGTAGGCGAAAACATCTTAAACCTGCAGGACTCCGGACCTCGTGGACCGGAATTGGTGAGCCCTGGTCTAGGGTGACCAGATGTCCCGTATAATTGTGACAGTCCCGTTTTTTAGCCTTATGTCGCAGATCAGTGGGTTTTGCCAGCCCCGTCGTTTTGTCCCGTTTCGACCTCCCCGTTTTTTTTATTATTTAGTCTTTTTTTGGGGGGGGTACCCCCTTAAGCAAACCACTTGTTTGGACCATGTGTATATCAATGGCACAGTTGTCTTAGTGGTTCACACGATAAAAAATTAATTTAATTTAAAGGAATTTAACAAAAAAAACGAACTAAATTCCTTCCAATTTATGTTTGCGTTCTCATTCTCGTCTCCATCAAATTGCTAGCAGGTGTCTGTTTTTTGTTCAACTGAAGCTAAAAAAAAATAATAAAAAAAGAATGATGGGAAATGTAGTTGTACTAATGCTGCAGTCAGTAGCTGGCGGAACAGAGAGAGAGAAAAAAAATTGGATTATGGAGCGTGCGTTGACTTGTTTAGCCCTTTTCAACTGTCAATCAAGATAGCATTAGCTAAAGCAATAAAACAAGGTCACCGGATTGACTGGCGAAGGGCGATGAATTGAAGATTGGAATTTTTAAAGAGTTCTGGGTGAGAATTGATTGCATATTTGATTTCTGGCCAAATGGACGATTATTTTCCTCTTAAAACGTTATCATCAACGAAACCCGAAGTTTCTGACGCTGTGAAAGTACCCTGAATGCACCGTTTTGTTTGCGTTGCATTAGCAACTAGCAAGTATGTAGCGTAAGTTATTCTGTTGTCCTTAAGCGTCCTTAAAGCAGTTTAATGGCATCCAGTTGGAGTTAACTATAAAACTAAACTAAACTAAGAATTACATTCACTTTATATACAAAAAATAATAATCTTATTTTTCTTTTTTAACATCGCTAGCCTAGCGCTAATGCTAAAAGAGAAGGGAGGATCCCATTCAAATGCTAACAGGAAGTTAGCATCGACTTCGGGAGTGTTTTTCCTTCAAATAACGAATATTCACACACACACAAATGCTGCGGGAACACAATTTTATGCATTAAATATATATATTTTTTAAATAATTGACAGATTAATGTGTAATTGAGAGGCCAACTGTAAATGCTGACGTTTTCCTGAGATTTGACGGAACGTGGCCGCGTCTCTTGGCTGACTTGGGACGGCCTTGGCGGACCCCCCTGAAGACAAAGTGGCTCGGGACCGAGAGAAGTTTGGTCTGTTGACCTTGGACACGCTCAACAAAAAGAAGTTGGCATGATGTGAAATTTCAGCACGGGCTAAAATGCATTCGAACCTTTACAGGTCGACTTCATTTGACCTTCTGTCCATTTGTGTCTCGTCAAGGTTTGGTGGTGGACATAAATGGGAAAAACAAATCGTCCCCAATATCCCCAACTTTGTATGAGTTGTGTGTTGTTTTTCCCGGTCAGGTCTCAGTTGGAAGAGGCTTATGGCGAATTAATTGTGACAGGCTGCAGGCGGAAACAACCGGCGCCGACAAAACCAGCGAGAGGGACGACGCGAGTGCAGACCAGAAGAATTCGAGAGCGACAGCAAGCAACTTCCGTCCTCCATCCAGGTGAGCTGAAAACTGCGTCTCCAAAACGACAATGACGAACAATTTGGGAATGAAATCCGTCGTCCAATCAGAATTCATTTCATGTTTGAATGAATGAATGAGTCCAAAGTGTTTTGTGATGGGAAGCCAGTCTTGCGTTTCCGCGCCAAGGTCACGGGTCACATTTTTAATGCCTTCAAATGTTTGCCCGTTAATCCAATTGCATTTTTGCAAATGCATGCGCGACCGATCGCGTAATAACTCATATTGAAACTATGAGAGGAATTCTGGTTACGTAATGCTGTGAAATTTGTCAATATCTTTTGGATTCATTTGAGCAAATACCTCACATTTAATATTAAATGGCGGGGAAAAAAAAGATGATCAACGTGGCATAAACGTAATGATAAACTATATTTACTAGAAACGAAAGAATGAAGACGACATTCATATTGGAAATATTGCTGTTATCATGTAATGTCAATTTACTTAATACTGATTAGCATCAAGTACATTTTACGCAATCATATTTAATATACACAAATTGAATAATGTTTTTGTTTTGATGTCAGCTGTTCCTCTCAAGTTAGTGCAACGAAACGCATTTGATTTCAATTTGATGGATGTTTTTCTTTACGAAGGCGATTGCATTTAGTCGCGTGTGGAAGTTGTGCTTATCGACGATTGGATGCGATCCAAAGAAGCAAGATGGCAGCCGGCGGAGGCTGCGTCAAAGGGATTGCGCAACCGGAACGCTTTTAGCCGTCCGTCCGAAGGCTCAAAGTCAAGTTTGGCAGGCAGACCACAAAAAAGGGGGGGAGGGGGGAGCACTAACTTTAGAGGAACAGCTGACATCAAAACAAAAACATTATTCAATTTGTGTACGATATTAAATATGCCGCATTGAAATATGAACACGATTGCGTAAAATGTACTTGATGCTAATCAGTATTAAGTAAATTGACATTACATGATAACAGCAATATTTCCAATATGAATGCATATTTGCCACATCTGCATCGTTTGATTTTTTGTCGTTGTCATGGTGATCGTGCCAAATTTGTATTTTTTTACTGGCGTCACGAAGTAGTCGATAAACCGATTATCGGTCAAATGGCAAATATTGGCATCGGCCTGTTTACGAATCTGAAGCTTGCGAAGGTTTTCATCGGGATTTTGTAAGATGTTCACGTTCAGTTTGGACTCGTCCACAAACGCATTTGCAACATTTTCGGACCGTTTTTCAGTGTCTGCAAAGAACATTTTTTGAAACTTTTTACGAAGCCCAAAAGCCCAAATTAGATGCCGGCGGTATACGGGGAACTTTTCATTTCTGCATTGATGTAAACTTCCGCTTTATAGAAGATAATGCTGGGAAGTCCCAACGCTTTTTATGTATAAAAATAATGACCCAAAAAAAAAACGATTAAATTAAGAAATTATGTTGAAATTATGTTGCTTAATTTTAAATTTTCTGTATCTTAAAATTTTAAACAAAATCTTTAAAAACAAAGTGGATATTTTTTATATGTTTAAAATGAAAAGAAAAAGTCATTGAAAATTTTTTACGCTATTATTTTCAGTTTTACTGCAAATGAATATCGGCGTGAAATATCGGCCGTCGGCCTCCTTGACTTTTTCGGCCTCTTCTTCTCTGACGATGTCATCCGTTTCCTTCCAAATGTTCCGCGGCGGCGGCGTCTGTTCTGGACCGCGAAGCGTTTGCAAATGTGTTCCTCGCTGCAGCAGCTGATCATCCCCGCGCGCGAGGGCGCGCCGGAGCCCCCCCGCAACAAGGTGACGGTGGTGGGGGTGGGCCAGGTGGGCATGGCCTGCGCCGTCAGCATCCTGCTCAGGGTGAGCGATCGTGTCCTATTACGGGATGTGTCCCGCTTGTGGCTAGCGCGTGTGCGTGCGTGCGCAGGACCTGGCGGACGAGCTGGCCCTGGTGGACGTGATGGAGGACAAGCTGAAGGGCGAGATGATGGACCTTCAGCACGGAAGCCTCTTCCTCAAAACCGGCAAAATTGTGGCCGGCAAAGGTCAGGCGGCATTTTTTGGGGTCTCGACGAATCCAATCGGTTGACTCGCATCGGATCCCGTTTGCGCGCCAGACTACTCGGTGACGGCCGGCTCGCGCGTGGCGGTGCTGACGGCGGGCGTGCGTCAGCGGGAGGGCGAGAGCCGACTGGACCTGGTGCAGAGGAACGTCGACGTTTTCAAGCGCGTGGTCCCGCAGATCGTCGCGCACAGCCCCGACTGCGTCATCGTCGTCGTGTCCAATCCGGGTAAAAGGTTTCTTTTCATGCGTTCTTTCTTTTCGGAATCCGCGTACGCACGCATTTAGATTCAGTCGATATCTGGTTCTTGTTTTTGTCCCTTTGTTTTGTATGTTGTTTTTTTATGAATGTCTGTTATGGGTATTTATATTTTTTTTATTGCTGTCAAAGTTGAAGCGTTAACTGATTAATTCATCACCAAAAAATCATTGCATGAATTAGGAATTAACGCAGATTAATCACACTGTTAATTCTGATTATAGATTAGCCTTTAGCTACGTTAGCACAAATTGTGTTTGAGCATGCATTTTTAAATTATAATTGATTTTTTTTTTACAATTTATTTGCTTGGCGTGTTGCACTTTTCAATTTATTTTTAACATTCATTAAAAAAAAAAACTTTTCATTTTAAAATGTATTTTTAGTTTCTCTTAGTAGATTTATATTTTTGTACTTTTTTCAAATAAATACCTTTTTGACATATTTGTTTGAATTTTTTTTTTTTTTACCTTTTTGTTTTTTTTTCTACTCCAATTTTTGTGCTTGACGGGCAAAATTTGACACTTATGAAGTCTTTTTTATATTTATTTGAGTGTTTTTTGTATTAACATTGATTTTTGTTGAATGTTTTCATATTGTTTTAATGAGTCCTTTTTCCCAATTTTTCAATGTAATTTTGTTTTGTTTTTACTTTATTTTTTTTTGCAAATTTTAGTTTTTCAATGCAATTTGGCACTTTACACACGCCTGAAAAACAAAAGTGAGAAGGAAGGAAGGGTGAGTGGAAAAAAACATTTCCAAACTTTGCCCCATAAAGGAAAAAAGTGGGGGCAAAAATCCTTTCTCATCTTTTAGCTTTACTTTTGTCTCCAAAATGTGTTTGTGCTTTTAACTTCCCACTCGATGGCGTGTGATTTCTTTCTTTTCTCTTCTGCTGCTTTTGTCAATCAGCGTTGCTAACGATCTGTTTTGTATTTTTGCGGACCGCCGCGCGCCGCGTCCCAGTGGACGTGCTGACGTACGTGACGTGGAAGCTGAGCGGTCTCCCGAGGAGTCGCGTGCTGGGCAGCGGCACCAACCTGGACTCTGCGCGTTTCCGCTTCCTGATGGCCGAGCGCGCCGGCGTGCACCCGAGCGCCTTCCACGGCTGGATCCTGGGCGAGCACGGCGACAGCTCGGTGCCCGTGTGGAGCGGCGCCAACGTGGCCGGCGTGGGCCTGCGGGCGCTCAACCCCGACGCCGGCACCGACGCCGACCCGGAAAACTGGAAGGAGACGCACAAGATGGTGGTGGACAGGTGAGACCCGGGCCAAGTTTCTTAAGCGAGGAGAGGATTGCATTTTTTTGTTTTGAAAGCAAAACGTATTGCTTGTAAGTCCACTTAGCTTGATGCTAACAAACGATGCCAAACGTCATAGACGGGCTAACAAAACGAGCATCGATTACGGTAAGTTATAATCCTTTAAAAAGTCATTTGTAGCTAATGCAGGTGTTATACTTCCCCCTGGTGGCTGAAGCGGGCACATCGGAAGGAGCAGCGCAATAAAAACAAAAAATGTGGCAAAAAAAGTATGTCTTTTTTTTTTAAGGGGTGTTAAACATTTTAATCGCATTACTTCAATAATTAACTCACCATTAAATGCAACTTGGACTTTCTACAGGTACAAATTACGACTTTTACAAATGCAAATTTTGATTATTTTTTCTACAGGCACAAAATTCTTCTTTTTTTTTTAATTTAAATTTTTTTTTTTACAGGTAAACATTTTCTTTACAGATACAAATATTGTTACTTTTGCACCATATTTACCTCCATACACATTTGATATCTGTTCAAAATGTACAATAAAATATTTATATAAATATTTATATATACGTTTTCATACTCTTGTTAACATAAAAGTGGGGGGGGGGTGTTAAACTAATGGAATGTTTAGTCATTTTTACAGTAATTTCATAAAAATTCATAAAATTGAGTTAAAATAAAAAAATGTACTGTACTGTGATATTGATTTGTGTTGAGGTCATTTTTCTGCCACTAGATGGCATAACTGCATTTGTAAGCCGTTGGTGACAGCTCAGTGCATTTTTCTTTTCATATTGACAACTAATCGAATCTTTAACATGAAGTAACTTGTGAAATTCTGCACATTTTTTAAATTGTAAAATACAACTTGAACCCAGTTTCCTCAAATATGTGCATTTTGATGACATTTATGACTGCAAAATATTGACGTGGATGTGTCTGCTGCATTACCACTGGAATTCCCTCAGTACAGGCTTTCAAAGTAAGGGAAAATAAATAATAACATTTTTAAAATGTTGCCGTTAAAGGAACTTTAAATGAACTCAAAATTTTGACACTCCTATTTTTTTTTTAAACAATTTCTTATTCAAAAGCTTTTTACGGTTACACATATTTTTAATCGGCCCGGAACGGATTAATGGCACTTCCATTCATTTCAACGAGTGAAGCCGATTTGCGTGTTTTGAGTCCCGAGCCTGAGCAAATTTGTACGCAGGCCACGAAAAAAAAGTCCATTTTCTCCCTGTCAGCGCCTACGAGGTGATCAAACTGAAGGGTTACACCAACTGGGCCATCGGCCTGAGCGTAGCCGACCTGACGGAGAGCATCGTGAGGAACCTGAACCGGATTCATCCCGTCTCCACCTTGGTGCAGGTCGGCGCGTCCCTTCGTCCCTTCGTCCCCTCTTGCACCCTTTTTTTTGTCTTGAAACTAACTGCGGCGTGGACGGCAGGGCATGTACGGCATCGCGGAGGAAGTGTACCTGAGCGTGCCGTGCGTGCTGAACGGCGGCGGCGTGGCCGGCGCCGTCAACGTCAACCTGTCGGACGACGAGGCGGCGCAGCTGCAGGCCAGCGGCCGCGCTTTGTGGGACATCCACAAGGAGTTGCAGGACCTGTGAGCGGCCTGCGGGGGGCGCTGGAGGCCACGCTTGAGATGCATCGAAAACACACTCGACGAGCATTTAATTAGTGTTGTCTGTTAGATGGCGTGGCTTTAAGAGGCGGGGCCCGGGGCGTTGCCCGGGCCCGCGTGAGCGTCTGTGTGCGAGCTGTGGATGACAGCAGCTGCAGTGAGTGTGCTTATTTTTTGGATTGTTCTACTGGAGGACGTTCAATAAACGGATAGAAAGTGCATTGATGACGGTGGCTGTTTTTTTTTTTTTTCCCATTTATGGTCTGTGGGCGGGATGGAGATTCTGGAGGGGAGGGGGGGGGGGAGGGGTTCTTCCTTAAATGAGAAAATATTTTAATACAGATCATTTCGTTTCATTTGAATGTTTTAATGAAATTAATTAATTTGTAATTGATACTGTATTTGGATATTTTCAGCTAGATAATTTAAAAAAAGAAGTAATATTGATGATTAAATAATATGCATTTGATGCATATAATATCTTTTGTTTCTATTTTAAAGATTAAAATAATTTAAATTTAATACATTTATTATATGAAGTTTTATTTAGCTATTTATGTTATAAAATGGGCTTGCAGCCCAAATAATGAAATATGCTCAACTGTATACTTTTTATTATAATGCTAAAATAAAAGTTAAAAAAATAAATCAAGTATAATAATAAAAAAAAAAATCCAGTGATAAAATTATTATTATTAAAATAATATATATTGATGCCTTCTTAAAAGTAAATTATTTTTTTTAGATTTTTCAGGAAATACAAAAAGTTGAACCGTTTGCATCATGCGGAGATGATTTCGGTAAACAAATTCTTTTTGCAAAAAAATGACAATTCTTTTCAGAGGGTGACGACGAGTGACCACATAAAGGCCCTATTTTTGTTTTTTGAAAGGCCGGGTCCGACAGATTTCCCCAAAATAAATGTTTGTATCCAAATAAAATCTCGATCGACGCCTCTACTGTATGCGAGATGGTGATTTTGATTTTGTCCTGCACCACCACGGACGGCCCCCACCTGTATTTTGGACCTTAGTTTCGTTTTGGCCTGTTCGGGACGTTTCTGGGCGGATACTCCACCTTTTCCCCTCCTGCCAATCACAGGGCAGAGGGCGTGTCACTGTGCGCTAGCGCGTGGTGTAACGCGCGGAGCTGACCAGCCATGAACGGCGCAGCGGGTTCGCCAAAATGGAGAAAAACAGCACATCTGGAAGGCAACGGGCTCACGTTGTTAAAAGGGACACAAAAGCAGCGTTTCTCGCGCGACCACGCGTCACAATAATCGGACAATCGAAACGAAAAAGCGCTGCACATGCACACGAAAATAAAAGAGGCGCCACCTTGTGGCGCGGTGCCACTGCGGATTGTTACAGCGACTGGAGCGATTGCTCACAAACAATGGCTGACGGCGGCAAAAAGACGAAATATTCGGCGACGGAAAGTACAAAAGATCGAATCTGGGCTTTGCCTTGACCCGCTTCCGAACCCTGACGGACAGAAGAGAGTGACGCCTGCTTGCTGCTGGACAGGTATGTGCTACCTAAACACAGAATGTTAGCTTGCTAATTTAGCGACATGCTAGGTCGCAATCGCGAACCAGGCTCAAACTTTGCATATCATTTGCATGTAAATGAGCTCGTCTCCGCCTGTCGAGTCGAAGCACCTGCGGCTAAAACCAAACGGTTTCAGGGTTTTTACTTTGTGGACCTGGATTTCTCAAACCCGTTTACGCCGGCCAATAGGCGAAGCGAAGAAAATAGTTGAATCCTTCTCCAGCTTATTTTTGTCCTTTCTCATGTACACACCGGGTGCGACGCGATTATGAACCGCGGAGGCCAGCTGTGATATCATCCGTGGTGGTACGAGGAACCGGATCAGTCGTGTCGTGTCAGCCAGTAAAGTTTGGATATGCAAATGGAATATTTTTTGCTACGAAGTCATCAGAGCTCTCAAGTCGCACGCTCTTAGCATGTGACACTCTGAGTTGCTCTAATTGGCCGTTGAGCCCGATGGGAGGAGCCTCAGTTTTGAATGTTGTGTTTACAAACTGCAACGGAAATCCTACCTTTAAGATTTTTAAATAAATAAATGACTTTTAAAAAATGAAAATGTTTTTAAAATTAAAAAAAGAATGCATTTTAATAATATAAAATTTTAATAAAAATAAATGAAATTAAAAAAATTACAGTATACTAAATAAAAGTTTATCATAAACAAAATTTAGAATGTTACATTTTAAAATAAAATTGTAGTTAGTTTGCATGTATTAACCAGATCATACAATTCCGTGCTTGCAGTTCTAGTTTTTTTTTTACCAATACTGAAAAAAAAACTAAATAAAATGATAATGATTACATCCTATTATTTAGTCGTCATCATGCAGTCGAGTAAATGCCGTTTATGAATGATGAAATATGGAAGATTTCTATCGAATAGACTTGAATGAACATGAAAATATAATTTGCTTAAACATCAGTGAAAAGAGAACGAAGATAAATTGACAACATTTATTTAGATTCTTATGAGCACAAACAAATAAAATCACAAACAGGAACAGGAAAGATTCATAGTTTAACACACACACACACACACACACACGCGCGCGCACGTCACCAAGTGTGTGCGTGCGTTTCAGAAGGACAGGTTGATGAGGGGGGGGGCGTTGTTCTCCTTCTTGTCTTCCGGACTCCATTTGATGAGCGGCGAACTTAAGTCAATCAGCTGCTGAAATAAAACAGCAAACATTAACACTCATTATATATATTTTTTTTAATTAAAGCACCCGCATGGCTGCAAAAAGAAAGTAGCACCTAAAAGTAAGTAATACTTGTGCGACTACAAACAGGAAGTAAAAAAGTCAAATTAGCAGCTGGCCAGCGACAACACAAACAGGAAGTCGTTTGTACCTCCATGGCGGCGCAGTCCTTGGTGGCGCCGTTGCGGATCAAGTCCGGGGTGTTGCTCAGGTCGATGAGCAGTTTCTCGTGAGTTGCGGGCATCGGAGCAGGAAGGTCCATCAGCAGAACCTGAAGGAGGCGGGCACAGTCATAAAGCACGTCAGGTGGTCTAAGGTGGTCCGAGGTGGTCCGAGGCCGACCTCTTGTTTGGCGTCATCTGTCTGGACCGGGTCGTTGCTGGGCTCTGATTGGCCCAGACGGGATGGCTCCAAGCTCTCTGATTGGCTGGGAACGGCAGAAGGCTCCTCCTCCTCCTCCTCCAGACAGAAGGGCTGCACCTCTACAGGCTCCGCCCTATTAGAGTCCATGGGGGCGGGGCTACGCATAAGGAGAACAACTGTTAGCGCCAGTTTGCCAGTGCGGCGTCGCTATCGGCTGTCGGACGTTCACCTGAAACACGTCCTGGGGGGGCAGTCCGAGTCCGAGACCACCTGCTTTCTTGGGGGTCTGGAGGTTTTGCCTTGGCTGCTGGGCGTTGGCGTGGGGATGGCCGACGCCCGGCGCTTCAACGGCGTGGGGAGACCGGAGGCCCGCTGGGAACGCAACTGCAGAGGCTTGCTTACTCCAGCAGGGGGCGTCAGCGGGCCACTCGACGGTTTTGGATGAAGGCTAACGGGGATGATGTCATAAGTAAGCGACGACAGTCCGCTAGCACTTAGCCTGTAAAGCAGTCCGCTAGCACTTAGCATCTAAAGCCGCCTGCTAGCAGTTAGCATGCAAAGACACTTGGTCATTAGCATCTATATGCTAACGGTTAGCTGATGGAAACAAACTCACCTGTCCATACTGGCTACAGACACAAGTCTCATTGGTTTGCGCACCTTAGAAACACCAGGAGAATAAAAACCTTTAAAAAAAAGAAGAAAGAATAAAAGTTTTAGTGACAAGAGGAAAATGTTTCTCAATTTGTTGATGCATTTCCTGACCTGCGCCAGGTGTTGGCGTCTGGCCGAGCGCTGCAGGTTTGCTTTTTGCTTTCAGTCCAGTTTGAACCCGAGCAGACGCCGTGGCGGCCGAGGTCTTGTCCAAGGTTCTTTTTGTGGGCGTGGTCTGATGTGGCGCCGTGTTCCCGGCGGCCTTGGCAGTCTCCGACAACTTCCTGACTTGGCTGGGCAGCGCGCCGTTGCCGCTGCAGCGGCGGCCGGCGGCGGAAGACGACAACGATGACGGCCGCGCCGCCGTTACGGCACCGCCCACACCGGAGCGGCGTTTGTTCTGGTTGGCGTTGCCGGTGGAGGAGTTGAGCCCGCGACTCTGCGACGGGTTCAGCTTACCTGAGACGAACGAGGACAGCGTTACCGAGGCAGCTAACTGCTAGCGGTTAGCCGCGTCATCTCTTTTGGGTCGATCAGCTGTTAGCTGGCTAGCTGCAGTTTTGCTAAAGATTAGCATTAGCAACTCTGTGCTAACAGTTAGCATTCAGTCTGCAGTTAAAGCACATCTTGTCGGTTTCATTTCAAAGCCAAAAAGTCGACAGTCGCGTGAGCAATGAGCTCACCTGTGACGGGTGACAGCGACAGGCTGGAGTTGAAGCTGGACACGGAGGACGAGGACGAGGACGTGTTGCGTCTTTCTGTGGGCTTCCTGCTCGCCAGCGGCGTCACCTTCATGCCGGACCGCCGCCTCACCACCTTCGCACAAAATCATTTGAATTACGAGACGTTCGGTTGCCGCAGCAACAAGGTCATTAGTTTGGAAATTGTCATTTGAGTTCGTTTTTAATTTCGCTTTATTTCAAATGTAGTTTTAGTTTTCATTTGTTTTCAGGGTGGTTCTGTTAGTTTTTATTAGTTTTCGTAATTTTAAAACGTGTTTTAATTGTACGCAATATTTAATAAACACCAATAAGTAATGAAAAAAGTTAACGAGTTGAAGAAAAAAAGCAAGCAAGCCGAGAGTCAAACGCGCAAAATTGTCGCCTCGCTGTGATGTCATCTGAAGGTGCTTTTCTATTGGCTGCTGCTCGATGACGTCACTTCTGTGTGACGCACTTTTAAACGTCCTCATTTCGGTTAATATCAAAATAAATATACTTAAAATCACATTTCAAATCATCACCAAAGGCTCGTGCACTAAATTGATTACCAAAAACTAAAATGAATCAATCAATATAATTTTAGTTAGTTTGTGTTTTTTTAAATCTATTCGTTATTTTATTTCGTTAACGAAAACGGTTTCTTTAATTTTTGTTTTTTTGTTACTTTTTGTCAACCAAAATAACCTTGCCCGGCAAACATGGTCAAACCAATCGGAAGGCTTCGGGACCTTGGTGGGCGGAGCCAGCGTGCGCTTCTTCCCCACCGTGCTCGAGTTGAGGGACGAGTCGCTGACGTCGGACGCCACGCTGGCGGAATCCGACACGATATCCTCGCAGGACTTGTCCCGGCCGGCGAGATCAAGACTCGGATCGGGTTTGCAACGCGACGCCACCTGGACGGGGAGGACAAGAATTTGGTGACATCACGTCCTGAGCGGCGAGACGGGAAAAGTCAAAAGAACCAACTTTGCCGGCCGGTTGCACTCGGGCTTTCTGAGCTGAACAGGAAGTCCTCCCGGGGGCGGCCGGCTTGCTTGGCAGGACGGCCCCCAGCCCGGCTTTGGCCCGCAGCGCCGCCCGGGTCTTGACGCCGCCCGCCGGGCTGGAGGTGCTGAGTCGAGCGGAGAGACGAGCCGGCAATTTGGCGGCGGCGGCGGCGTTTCCTCGCCGCAAGTGTTGGCGGATGAGCGGAGGCAGATCCTTCATGGGGCTGTCCTGCACCAGGAAGGTCTGACGTTTGATGGGGCTGAGCAGGACGGGGGGCGCGGCAAGCACATCCAGTTTGGCGGCGCCGTCCCGGATGAAGTGCTCTCCATCTTCCGGGGTCGGCTCGGCGGGGTCGCGGACCTCGTCTTGACCGTGGAGCTGCTTGTCCCGCTGCAGTTGTTGGGCCAATCGCGTGGCTTCCTGGCACACGGCGTCCAGCTGGTCACCCGAAAGCGGACTCCAGTCGCTCCCAGCACCGCCGGTTGCGTCCTCCTGGTTATGGGCCGGACGTTTGGACAGATGCGGGGGCGGGTCCACAAAGACGTCATCCTCGTCTTCGGCACATCTGGAGCTGCCGACGGAAAAGTTACATTTACTTACGGTTGACTTTAGGACAAATTTGAGTCGTTTTAATACAAGAGACTTTTCGGATTACTGGCAGGGAGACTTAATTGCTGCCATCTTTTTTTTTTCCTTCCCCGAGTATCAGTTGCTGATATCGGTATCATCCTTCACAAGTACCAGTACAAGAAAACACTTCTTTGACTATATTTTATTGAGCTCGATTATGCTCACTGGTTTTATTTTGAACTATTATTGCTTGCGCTATCAATTTGTTTTGGTTTGTCAGAGAAACTCGTGACCTTTGACTCCATTTTCAGTCCGTCTTGCAGCACGACAAAAAAAAGAACCGCCGTCATCTGTAATTGTGTCCACATTTGACCCCACGAGAGCTCCACTTTGACCTTGTTCCGGTTTATCTGACAAACGGCTGCTTGGTGACAATAGGAAATTGACAAGCATTTCGTGTGGCTGAATTGACCTTAATTGATGTTTATTATACTTTCTGTTAAGTGACACCAGAATATTATGCACATTCACATTTTTTCCATTTTCATTGAATATTTGGAAGGATACGTTTTCATTTGACTCAAGTCACATTCATCAAAAGTAACAGTACTTCTACTTTGCCGTTCAAGGTCAAATAACACGAGCATGAGAGTTGCCGGTCACGGCAAAATAACCACTCGCTGCCTTTTTTTTTGCATAAATGGACGGCGAAAGTTCCTACCTGTCAGGTGACAGAGAAACATCAAAGTCGAACTTCTCGTCCAGCAGATAAATCACATCTGTGGTGACAAATAAGTATCAAGAATAAATAATGAGTTAAATCGTTCCTAATGAAAACATTGCGGCTGCAAGACTGACTGACCGCCGCCTGCTCGACGCTCCATCTCGCTCGCTGCTGCTTCTCCTCTCAACCTGCAGGTTTTCAACAAAGAATACAAAATCAGCCTGTAGGTAGAATAACAGCAAATCAACTCCGATGTTAAAGTTGTATACTTGCGAGGATGTCAGTAAAGTCGTCACTTCATAGAACTTGACGGGAAAAAACGAATTGATGTTCAGCTGCAAGCTAAGCGGAACTCGGCAAAACGCTGCTATCGCGTTAGCCTGTTAGCGTAGCCTTCCCGCAAGCGTCAAAGAGAAGAAGAAATCGCCACGAAACTCCAGTTTGCTCGTTTTCATTCAGTCAAGAAACACAAACCTTGTTCTTTTTGTTTCGGCGACTACTGCCAAAAAAGTTCTTTTTTTTTTTTTTGCTCGCGATACAACACACAATTCAAATGTGCTGCGCCGCTGGTCACGTTCCTCTCGCGCTCAGTCATTGGTCGGCAACCTGTGACGTCGCTGCGCTAGGAATTGTGGGGAATGTAGTCGATGTAGTTTTTTGGACAATTTTACTGTGAACGGTTAAACTACATCCGGGAAGCAAGTAAAAATACTTACAATTACTCATAATAACTTGAATCTGAATTCATGAACGTTATTATATTTATAGTTCTATTCTTATTAAGGACAACAACGAATAACCGACGCCAACGACGGGCAGCAGTCGATTTTCCTTCTCGATGCGTCCATTTTGTAATCCGTGTGCGTGTTTCAGCATCTCCGCATCACGTAGACCTTTGGACTTGCCGTCATGATCCTTGTGGACGTGATTCCTAGCGCGCTGCATCCCTGATCTCTGTAGACCTGGACTCTAAAGACCCGATCCCGTTAGCCTAGTGCCTGTAGACCTGGACCACGTAGCCTAGCACTTGTCAACAAAGTCCAATGTGGTTTTGGTCCATTACAGTCTCAACCTTTGGAGACATGATTCCTTGATCCTCTGTGCCTGTAGATTAGGATTCTGTATCCTTGCTCTTTCTGTATCCTGATCTCAATAACTTTTGACCCAATTGCGTGTAGACCGGGAACCTATAGACCTGGACCTTATACTATTGGTCTGGTCCATTTAGCCGTGGTTATGGCGTCAAACTGTAAGCCTGGCGTACGTAGCTATGATCCTTGTAGACAGAATTCCTTGATCTCCAGTCCCTTCAGATAAGGACCCTGCACCCCTGATCCAATTACCACAAGACCCGTAGACCCAGTTAACTGTAGACCCAGAGCCCCCATTCTACCGAGTCCCAATCCTCATAGAAGTGATTTATTTCTCTCCAGCACGTGTAGACGAGGACCCCGTAGACCTGATTGCTTTATTGTACACCCGTAAACCTGTATCCCAAGTGACCTGTAGACCAGAACCCTACAGATTAAGTCCATGTCCAAATTTGGTGCGTGCAGTTCTTGATCATGGCAGATGTGATTTCTTCATGCCAAGTACGCGTAACCCCACGACTCTGTAGACCTGCTCCTTGTCGATGTATTTCCTTTATCTCAAGAACCTGAAGATCAGGACCCTGCATTCCAGGACCCCATAGACCTGCTCCAAATAGCCCTGGTTCTCGTTACCAAAGCATGCGCATCCCCGGTACGTGTAATCCTTGATCCATTTGTAGATGAGGACCCAGTTTCTTTTATCCTCGTAGGTCGAGACCCTACAGTCCTGTTCCTTTTAGTCCAACACCCGCAGACCTGGACCATGTCATCCTGACCCCTTGCTCTTGTCCACAAATGATGTATAACCTTGACACACTCAGCCCCGATCCTTGTAAACGTGATTCCTTGATCCCCAGTACCTTTAGGCCAGCGACTTGGTGCCAGTGGTTCCTGTAGACCTGGTCACCGTTGCCCTGATCCATGTAGCTTTACCTCTTGTCCACAAACACCCTGTCGCTCTGATCCCTGGCAGCCTGATCCCCGAAATAGGGTTCCTTCAACCCCAGTGGGTGTAGACCAGGACTCTGTAGACCTGACCCTCTTATCCCAAAACCTGTAGGCCTAGACCAGGATCCTATAGACCAGGGATCATTATGTTGTCATGCATGCTGATTGAGCTGATTATATGAATCGAGTGTGCTCGTGGGCGGTGTTGGAAATCATTCCTTTGATTTCTGCGTGTTCAAATAAATTCAAAGTTGAAATCTGTGAACAAGTTTGCCAGCTTTATTTCAGATTCTGAAAGCCACTTGGAGCTACTGCTCAATCATCGCAGCTCACCCACAAATGTGTTCTTCTCAAAGTTCATGCATGCATATATACAGAAATCGTTCCCTCCCCCTTTGTTGACAAAGAAAGTACCATTTGGTCTCTTCTCAACATGTGACATTTTCCTGTCACAACAAGTCTACACCCCCCCTCTTCTTATCTCTTCCTCAAGGATGTGGGCAACTTGGCCACACCACCTCCCTGCACCAGAGATTCCCCATAAAACCCCACACAGAGCACAGCCCCCCCTTTGATCTTGTCCTGTCAGCAGAGTGAGATACAATCAGGCCATCTCCCATTGAGTTCTTTCAGTCCTTAACAGATGCGAGGTAAACAATTGGCTTCCTAGATAAACTATTGAACTCTGTAGCTGCTTCGCACCAGAGATTCCCGCATATCTGCCCTTTAGATTCCGACACCTCACTTCCTTAGGAGGAAAAACAGACCACATTCTTCTACCATATGGGAACAGTTTTACATATCTAACTAAAATCAAAAACACTTTGAAGAATATATATGTAAAACAGAAAAACAATGTTAATAATTCTAACATTGGAAACATCTCGAAACCGGCAGGACTCTGGACCTCGAGGACCGGAATTGGTGACCCCCCTGCTGTAGGCCTGCTCCCTGAAAGTCTTGCGGTTGTTGACAAACTCCCTGCAGCCTTGGAACGCGTACCGTCGCTTGTGATCCTTTCAGATGTGATTCCTTAATCGCAGGAAATGACTAACCCTGTAGACCAGGTCCACCTGGCCCCTGTAGCCCCGGTGCGTGTGCGTGTGTGTGCATGTGGGCGTGTCCCCTGGCGGCGGTCGGGGCGGCGCTTGAGCGTCAGTGTTGACTGAGGCCACAGATTGTCTAATTAGATTAAGCGAGGCTTTCGTCAGATAATCATTGAGCCTCCGCGCAGCTCCTGTTTTTTTTTTGTCCTGCCATGGAGAGCAGCCGGCGGGGAGCTCGCTGAAGGTCAAAATCCACTTGGGCGCCGTCAACGGGACCCCTCGGGACCCTCCGCCGTGTGTGTGTGTGTGTGTGTGTGTCGCTGAGGAGCGCTGGCCGGGTTATGGGCGGTTGTGGGACGCGTGTGTGCGACGCTGCTCAGTGTAATCGGAACGCCGCTAATTCCCGCTGCTCACCCGAGGCCATGGGGGAGCTTTGTGTAAGTACGACTGCCTCCGCTTCCGTCATTCGTCGGTTAGTAGCGTATACCAGTTGGTGTTTTGTCATTTTTGAGATGATTTAAGAAGATTTCTTTTGTCATGTCATGTACTGCATGTTGACGTTCTAGTGACTTTGACGAGCTCACCCGAACCCAACCCCAGAGGAACGCGTCTTTTAAAACCCTCCCCTGTTACGCCGTAAGGGAAATCTTCTCATTTTAAATTAAGAACAATAACAAAAAACGAACTAAAGCTAAAACAAATATTCATTTATTTGACTTTATTTTATCGGCTTTCAAGTGTATTAGCTATCAAATATTTTGCAACCCTGATATGTTGCCGATGAAATTGATTCGTTTAAAGCTAAGAAAAACAGTTGCAAAAAAGATGAACAAAAAGTGTCAATAAAAGAGAAATGGAAATTTATTGTTATTTAAAGTATAATTAAAATATTTCCATTTATGTTGTATGTCGGCGAAGCTTAAAAATCTCATGAAAATTTGAAAAATGGGGAGAACAGTCATTTACACATTTACATATAAATAAATATGTTATGTTATTTTGGGGTCAAAGTTGCCTAAAAGTTCAAAAGTCAGGAAAAACAACGACATCATTGAATTAACATGCACAAAAAAAAAATTCTGCTGGCCATGTTATTTTTTATTTCATTTTATTAGTGTTAGGTTTATATATGTATTATATATTGAGGGGGCCGATGATGAGCATCTTATGAAATATACAAAACATAAGAAAATGGAGGAAAATGATAACAATCAACATTTTCATCCTGCTCTTCATTCAAGCGATTCTCAACGATGCTAATTTGGATGGCGGCGAAGCGACGGCTCGTCCCCGCGTCTCGGCTTGCCGTGACTTCCAGCTTCCCTCCTTTTTCTGTGCGTCCGTCCCTTCGTCCCCGGCTCAGATTAAGGCTGACTGATTGACACAGATTACGCCGCAGGTCACGGGCGGCAACCCAGCACGGATACAAATGAAAAATAGATTAAGCGTGTTTAATACTTTTTGTTATTATTAAAAATCATTCAAGTGTAAAAACAAAACAAAAAACATACTAACTGGAAGAAATAGTGGCAGATTTGGTATTAACTCATTCACTCGCAGCCATTTTGACTGAAGCAACCCCCTTCGCTCCCGGCTGTTTTATTGGATTTTACCTGATTTTGCAAGGCTCACACAATATTGTGTTCTATTGCTATAAAAACATGGAAGCTACCAAAAGAAATATTAGAGTCTCTTCTTTTATCAGGAAAAAAAAGTATATTTCTATCTGTTTCCGTTTTGCAGCAATTAGCATTAGAATATAGCAAAATTTTATCATTATCCACAAATCAGTGGTGAAATTAGCTTTTTGCAATATGGCCCTGGCTGATCTCGTATACTCTGCTGCCACCTGCTGGCCATTTTTGTAATAACTGCCCATTGCTTCAACCATTCTCTTCAGTTCAGAGGCTGCATCAAAACCTTCTGTATGCTCTAGCATAAAACAACAACATAAAAAACGTAAAAATACGTCTTTGGGAGCAAGGTGATATTTCAACTAGAACGTTTTTGGGAGAAAATGAGTTAATATTTATACAAGGTACATTTAATAGTGTCATCTGGAGCTCACTTTATTTTTCGACATTATTAACTGACATAAAAAGGTGCTCACTGCGGGAAATAAGGGCAAATGTGGCTCCTCCCTTTTTTCTGACACTGCCAAGGTGGCTCACGTGCCCCCTTCTGGACATTATTCGTCGTCATACAAGTGCCATGAAAATGTGAAAAATGGGGAGAACAGTCATTTCCTCATTTTCATATCAATAAATATATATCATTTGGATTATTTATATTGTATATTAAATCTTTGACCCTCCTGTTGGGGGTCAAAGATGCTTGTTTAAAAGTTCAAAAGTCAGGAAAAACAACAACAATGAATTATGAATTGACTTTTTGAGTCCAAAATTTGAAAATAAATTCATTAAATGACATCAAATGAACTACTGGCTATGAGCACAAAATCAAATAAAACGCTCTGACAAGCACGCGTTCTCAAGTCGTAGATACTCGACTGTCTCTCAGCATACTGTGAGAATGCGTGACCGTGAACTCCCTGCGTGCGTCCACAGTCACAGAGTCCACGTCAGAGCCCCGCCGAGCTCTGAGCGCGACCTCTGAGTTTGACCTCTGAGAAGGCCGCGGGCCGGCGCCCCGAGGCGACATGGCCAACAGCTCTTTCCGCGGCGGCGGCGGCAAGCGAGGCCGCCGCGGCTCCGCCTACCTGGAGGCCGAGTTCAGCTGCTCGCTCCAGGAGCTGCGCTCGCTCATGGAGCTGCGGGGCGACGACGCCCGCGAGAGGATCCGACACAGCTACCAGGACGTGGACGGACTCTGCGCCAGGCTCAGAACCTCCGCCCTCGAAGGTCAGTCAGTGCGCGTGTGTTTGAGCGGAGGCTGGCAATTGTCGTTGACGCAATGCAAGTGAACGCAGCTTTCGCCACGGCAGGTCGATTATTGCTACTTGTTGGCAAAATAGGATGAATTGTACAAAATGTCATTCAAATGAACAAAACGAAATACAATGAAACCAGATAAGATGATATATTATGATGAAATACAAATCAGAGTGTTGATTTATTTTATGTGTTTTCAACTACAACTATTGCTACAGTACTATAATATATATATATATATATATATATATATATAAAGAGAGAGAGAGATTAAATATCATCAAAATCCAAACAATCATTTCACAAGGAACCAAAAGACCGTTTAGCAACAGAGGCATAGGAAATCTAATTGAATTCATATTTGTGGAGTTGTCGTAATTGAAAATAATATCTCGAAATCGCATCCGGTTGTCGTGTATGTAGAAAATGTGTGAAGTCGCCGTCTTGCGCAATTGCTGGAGAAGAATGTGACTTGTGACATTTGCCACCATCATTAATTCATGTCTGCCAATCTTGCACACGCTCAGCCAACACCTCCAGTCACGCTAAAATGTCAACAACAGCTTGAAAAATCCATCGAACCCAACCTCCACTTCCTGCGCGTGCGTGTGCGCGCACGCGTGCGTGTGTGTGTGCGTGTGATGCCAGCTGCGATGCAGTCAATAACATGAGAAGAATGTACACTTAATTGACTTACTGACTCACTCACTCACTCACAAATATTTGATGCATTAACCAATTAACTAACTGACTGACAAACGTTTGCACCACTAACTAACTAACTAACTAACTAACATTTGCCCATTAATTAACAAATTTAATGAACTGACTGAATCATTAACATTTGCCTAACTAACTAAATAACAAACTGACTGACTTTTGCACCACCAACTAACTTGCCCCACTAATTAACTAACTAACTGATGAATAACATGTGCCCCACTAACTAACTAACGTTTGCCCATTAATTAACAAATTTAATGAACTGACTGAATCATTAACATTTGCCTAACTAACTAAATAACAAACTGGCTGACTTTTGCACCACCAACTAACTTGCCCCACTAATTAACTAACTAACTGATGAATAACATGTGCCCCCCTAACTAACTAACTAACTAACTAACGTTTGCCCATTAATTAACAAATTTAATGAACTGACTGAATCATTAACATTTGCCTAACTAACTAAATAACTAACTGACTGACTTTTGCACCACCAACTAACTTGCCCCACTAATGAACTAACTAACTGATGAATAACATGTGCCCCACTAACTAACTAACTAACATTTGCCCATTAATTAACAAATTTAATGAACTGACTGAATCATTAACATTTGCCTAACTAACTAAATAACAAACTGACTGACTTTTGCACCACCAACTAACTTGCCCCACTAATTAACTAACTAACTGATGAATAACATGTGCCCCACTAACTAACTAACGTTTGCCCATTAATTAACAAATTTAATGAACTGACTGAATCATTAACATTTGCCTAACTAACTAAATAACAAACTGGCTGACTTTTGCACCACCAACTAACTTGCCCCACTAATTAACTAACTAACTGATGAATAACATGTGCCCCCCTAACTAACTAACTAACTAACTAACGTTTGCCCATTAATTAACAAATTTAATGAACTGACTGAATCATTAACATTTGCCTAACTAACTAAATAACTAACTGACTGACTTTTGCACCACCAACTAACTTGCCCCACTAATGAACTAACTAACTGATGAATAACATGTGCCCCACTAACTAACTAACTAACATTTGCCCATTAATTAACAAATTTAATGAACTGACTGAATCATTAACATTTGCCTAACTAACTAAATAACAAACTGACTGACTTTTGCACCACCAACTAACTTGCCCCACTAATTAACTAACTAACTGATGAATAACATGTGCCCCACTAACTAACTAACGTTTGCCCATTAATTAACAAATTTAATGAACTGACTGAATCATTAACATTTGCCTAACTAACTAAATAACAAACTGGCTGACTTTTGCACCACCAACTAACTTGCCCCACTAATTAACTAACTAACTGATGAATAACATGTGCCCCCCTAACTAACTAACTAACTAACTAACGTTTGCCCATTAATTAACAAATTTAATGAACTGACTGAATCATTAACATTTGCCTAACTAACTAAATAACTAACTGACTGACTTTTGCACCACCAACTAACTTGCCCCACTAATGAACTAACTAACTGATGAATAACATGTGCCCCACTAACTAACTAACTAAAGTTTGCCCATTAATTAACAAATTTAATGAACTGACTGAATCATTAACATTTGCCTAACTAACTAAATAACAAACTGACTGACTTTTGCACCACCAACTAACTTGCCCCACTAATTAACTAACTAACTGATGAATAACATGTGCCCCACTAACTAACTAACTAACTAACGTTTGCCCATTAATTAACAAATTTAATGAACTGACTGAATCATTAACATTTGCCTAACTAACTAACTAACTAACTAACTAACTAACTAACTAACTAATAAAATGACTGATGAATACCATTTGGCCCACTGACTGACTAACTGACTGACTATCATTTGCTGCATGAACTAACTACAAAGTAATGAAGTGACCGACACATCGAGCGCACGCAGGTTCAGGTCACTCGATTCCAGGAAATACGAAATCCTTTGACCGTGTGAAAAGTAGTTGTAACGCGCACATACGTGCGTGTGTGTGTGTGTGTGTGTTTTGCGCTTTGAGGTCTGGACGGTTCGTGGGAGGACCTGGAGCGTCGGCGGCAGGCGTTCGGCCCCAACGTGATCCCCCCCAAGAAGCCAAAAACCTTTGTGCAGTTAGTGTGGGAGGCGCTGCAGGATGTGACGCTCATCATCCTGGAAGTGGCCGCCATCATTTCACTTGGCCTTTCTTTCTACCGACCGCCGCACGCCGACAGGGACAGTGAGTTCACTCTGGTTCGCTTTCCTTGTCACCCGCGAAAAAGCCGCATTTTCCCATAAGCCCCGAATGCACCGCCGGAAGAGAAGAACGACATTTGAACGCGTCTCTTTGTTGACGATGACTTTGTAATCGTGGTTAACCAATTCAGCGATGTACGATTAACCGGGTGACCGCTTGTCTCGCGACGGGTTGAAATCATAACCGGTGAACGTGACGTGCGCACGTAGGTTGCGGGAGCGCGGCGGGCAGCGCGGGCGACGAGGGCGAGGCGGAGACGGGCTGGATCGAGGGCGCGGCCATCCTGCTGTCGGTGGCGTGCGTGGTGCTGGTGACGGCCTTCAACGACTGGAGCAAAGAGAAACAATTCCGAGGCCTGCAGAGTCGCATCGAGCAGGAGCAAAAGTTCAGCGTGCTGCGCGCCGGCCAGCTGGCGCACGTCAAAGTGTCCGACATCGTCGTGGGCGACATCGCGCACGTCAAATACGGTCAGTACTTTCTTACGCCGCTTACAGCAAGTCAGCTAACTCATTGACCGGCAACTCACTAACTAACTAACTAACTAACTAACTAACTAACTAACTAACCAACACCCATTTAACAACTAACATACAGATGGCCGGGCTAATTGACTAACTAAATAGCTTCAAAGATAACTAACTACTCAATCAATTACCCTCTAACAACTATCTTCTAAAGACTGACTGAATGACCAACGATGATTAACTTAATAACTCCCTGAAGGACTAATTGAATGTCAGACCGACTTGTCAACTGTCCAACCGTTGAAAACGATCTCACAAAAACTAACTGACCAGTGAATCAACTCACTAACTCATGGACTGACCAACCAGCTAACCACAGCTACGACTACTACTACTGTTAACTGACTAACCAATAGACCACCCTACCAACCAACCAACCAATCAACCAACACCTCACAAAAGTCAATTGACCGATTGGTTTACCGACTGCCCAGCCAACTATCTAAAAACTAGCAAACCAAAACGCACAAACTGACTGACCAATCGACTGACCGACTGGTTGACTGACCAACCAATCCTCTAACGCTAACCCTAACAAATGCTGACAACGACTGCCGTACAGCAACCTACCAACCTTCCTATCGACTAACTAACGACATCATTAACTATCTATCTACTTAATTGACTAACTAACGGATCACTAACTAATCAACCCGTCTGACCGAACATCTCCCCTTGCCAAGTTGCCGCGATACTAACTCACTGACCAATTGACCGGCGGCTAACCAAGCATCTCACAACAATGCGCGCGCCTGACGGACGGACCGGTCAAGCGACCTCAAGGAGACGTCTCGCAGGACGATCCCGATCGTTCGTACCCCAACGTGTCTCGGTTGCCGTGACTACGCTCTGGCTCCCGCAGGCGACCTCCTCCCCGCCGACGGCGTCCTCATCCAAGGCAACGACCTGAAGATCGACGAGAGCTCCCTGACCGGCGAGTCGGACCATGTCAAAAAGAGCGCGGACAAAGACCCCATGTTGCTCTCAGGTGCTCCATTGATTGATTGATTGATTGATTGATTTCATCTTTGAAACTTCTTCGTTTGATTGCAGTATTGATTGATCTCACAATAATATGTTTTGGACCAGTGTTCATTTTATTCACCAGTTTTAAATTTAGTCTCAGTTTCAATCACGCTTGTTAGTTTTTATCATCGTTAGTCAACCTCATCCCGTTTTTATTTAGTTAACATTGAGTCAAAAATGCTAAATCTCGCACTTTGATCTTTATTTTAGTCCAAGAAAACAAAATTGTATTCGTCTAGTTTTAGTCAACAAAACCTGTCAACATCAACATAGTCTTAGTCAGGACAATTATTTCACGCCTGTACATTTTTTTTGCCAGCAGGTTATGGTGAACATTTTGGATCTCAAACTATCTCACATAAAAACTGTTCTCTCGTCTTTTCGATGGAAAAACAACTTCACACAATTACAGAATATCAACAAGTGGCTAATATGGATCGATGATGCAAGATCGTAAATTAACCAGCGTTAGTTAGCGGTTGGATTAACATGATTGTTGGGACGTTATAGGATTAATGTTACGTTCTAACGATCATTTCCTTTTCTTTTCTTTTCTTTTTTTTTTTTTACCTTTCACCGCGATTCCACTTCCTGTCTGTTTGCGTTTGTGCGCGTTGCACTCGCTAGCTGCAGATTTGAAAAGGGGGCGTGTGTCACATGACTGTGTCACATGACGGATTAGCAGAGACGATATTTGACAAAATCATATCATTTTCCTCTCGTTTTTGGTCATGAACTAAAATGTCCAGTTTTTCTGAAGTGAAGTACATTTTCCTTTCGTCTTCATTCGTCGAGGAAAATGCAGACTGATTTAGTCGCAGTTATTGTTTATTAACGAGGGTTTTAGTCTCGCTTAGATTCGTTTTATTCCGGTAAAAAAAATGTGTGTTGACGAAAAGAGTCTTGTTCAGTTTTTGGAATCCGAAATGGACACAATTTGCGTACTTGCCCAGGCACTCACGTGATGGAGGGTTCGGGCAAGATGGCGGTGACGGCGGTGGGCGTGAACTCGCAGACGGGCATCATCTTTGCGTTGCTCGGCGCCAGCGAGGACGACGGCGACGACGACAAAGCCGAGAAGAAGAAGAAGAGGAAAGAGGAGCGCAAGAAGAGAGAGAAAAAGGATAAGAAAAGTACGTTTGCTCCGCTTGCATTTGATTGGATTGGATTTCGTAAGCGAATTGCTAACAGCCACTTTTTTTCCCCGCAGGTAAAAAAGAGGAAAAAGGCAAGAAAGGTGAGTTACCGCATCTGTCAACAACGGCTTCTAACTGGTTTTGACCGGATCGGACCGCTTCTGTGATTGTCTGCATTGGTTCTGCATCTGGTTGTGTCTGCTCCAAACGGGCTCGTTCTGGTTCTGTCCTGGTTCGAAGTATTTCTTCTGACATCCTCTTGGCTAACGACGTTCCATGTGGCGGACCAAAGGATTCTGTTGGCTCATTTGCAGCACCAAGTGGGCATTAGTGGTATTGTTCGTGGCGTGGATCCTTTTTGCCCCATTGCCGTACGGTGTTCCGCAGGGTTCAAGTTAGGGGCCCCTCCTCTTTCCATTGTATTTGCTGGCCCTGGGTTCCATCTGAAGAGTCAGCAAAAAAGGATGATTTCTCCTTAAGGTCATGTTTGTCCTCTCTGGAGAATATCAAAGTCTGGATGGCACTGAAATCCTTGACTTTCAATGAAAAGAAAAAATAAGTTATGCTGTTTGGTCCCAGTAGTACTTGTACAGCCCCCCCTGTTGACGTGAACCCCTGGCGTCTTATCTAAAGCCAACCATCTTGGAACTGTTAAATGGGACTGTGATTTTAAATCGGTGCTTTCCTTAAATCCAATTTTTCTTATTTTAGGCAGCTGGTGTTCCTTTCACAACAGCACTCCTTCGTTACGTCTCGGCTGGATTACCGTAATACAGAAACAGTCGTCATCAATTCCTTCGTTACATCTCAGATGGATTACCGTAATACAGAAACAGTCGTCATCAATTCCTTCGTTACGTCTAGTCTGGATTACCGTAATACAGAAACAGTCGTCATCAATTCCTTCGTTACGTCGAGTCTGGATTACCGTAATACAGAAACAGTCGTCATCAATTCCTTCGTTACATCTCGGCTGGGTTACCGTAATGCACTTTATTTTTGGAGTCAGGCAGCCGTCATGGATATGCTCCAGATTAGATCCTTGGTCAGGTTCGTGGATTCTAGCGAAACGCGTGGCACCGGTTGACCCCCATCTACCGAGACGCCCCTCCCCCAGCAGCAGGTGCTCCCGACTCTGTTGATGGTGATTAGGAGCAAGCAGATTAGCTCGCTTAAGCTCGGCAGCTTCTTTCGTTACTGCTGCTGCTCTTTCTTCTTCTTCCTTCTTCTTCTTCGTGTCCACTAATAGCCTATTGGGATCAAGACACACACTCACACACCAGCTTTTCCTGTCACACCTTGTTAGCTCCCGTTCAAACGACTCCAGCGCGGGCCACTTTATTAGGGACACATCTAATGGCACCTAATACGAAAAACGCACTGAGCTGGATTGTTTTGATCCTTTCGTGTGCAAAGTGACCAGAATATGAACTCATTCACTGGCAGCCATTTTCACTGAAGCAACCCCCTCCGCTCCCGGCTGTTTTATTGGATTTTGACTGATTTTGCAAGGCCCGCAGAATCTCACAGCCCACAGTCTCTTCTTTCATCAGGGAAAAAAAAGTATATTTCTAACGGTTTCCATTTTGCAGCAATTAACATTAGAATAGAGCTAAGTTTCATCATTATTCACAAATCTGTCGAAAAGAGCTTGTTGCAAAATGGCCCTGGCTGATCTCTTATACTCTGCTGCCACCTGCCTCCCGTTTTTGTAATTACTACCATTGCTGCATCAAAGCATTCTGTATGCTCTAGCATGAAATAAATAAATAAACAAATAAACGTCTAAGTATTGAGAAAACGTACGTATACGTTTTTTGGGTTTGAACGATTTAGGACAGTCCGTCAGTTTGGTGTGAAAGACGAATCCACGCGGGTTGGTAAAACGTGAAGACGATGTGGCATTTCCCTGACAGGGAAGAGCAAAGATGGCGCGGCCGTGGAGATGGAACCGCTCAACGAGGACGCCGAACCAGAGAAGAAGAAAAGCAACCTGAGGAAGAAGGAGAAGTCAGTCCTTCAAGGGAAGCTCACCAAGATGGCCATGCAGATCGGCAAAGCAGGTACAGACGGTTTCAGGTCGCAAATACCGCGTTTTGGGTCGAAAAGCGACCGCGAGATTCAGGGGTCTTTTGGTATCCTCGGGGCGGCGTGGCTCAGTGGTAGAGCGGTCGTCTCCCAAATCCGTGAGGTTGTGGGTTCGATCCTCACCCACGGTGACCATGCGGAAGTGTCCTTGAGCAAGACACTGAACCCCGATTTGCTCCCAGTGGACCTGGCAGCAGTCGGCCATTGTTGGGTTTGTGAGGCTTCAATTGTAAATATTGTTAATGTGCTGTCGTTTAAGTGCTGTATAAAAAGCAGTCCATTTAGCAGCTAGCATGAGCGGACTTACAAAAAAGTCTCAAAGAAATAGCAAGTCAAACATTTTGGGTTGAGACGGGATCGTTTCCAAAATTGTTGGCTTTGTAGTAGTATTCATTTTATCCGCTAATTTTAAAATTGAGTCTCCGTTTTAGTCCATTTTCAATCACGCTTGTTAGTTTTTTCATCCGTTTTTGTTTCGTCCATTTTTAGTCGACAATAAATCAAGCTAGCGTTTTAGTCTTTTAGTCCAAGAAAACATTATTTAATTCATCTCATTTTAGTCGGGACAATCATTTTACCCCTCTATGGTTTTTTTGTCAGCAGATTATGTTTTGAATCTAAAACTATTTCATATAAACATTTCTCTCATCTTTTTTATGAAAAACAACTTGACACACAATTACAGCATATCACCAAGCGGCTAATATGGCTCGATGCTACAAGCTAGCAATTTAGCCAGCATTAGTTAGCAGTCGGATTAGCATTATTGTTGGATTAATGTTACGTTATAACTCCAATTTACTTTTTATTTTTTTTACTGAATAACTCTCATTTACTTTTAACCTTTCACCGTGAATCCACCTTCTGTCTGTCCCAATGTTGGTGTGCATGTTGCACTTGCTCGCTGCCGCCATGACAGTGTCAGCGGCGGATTAGCAGCGACACGATCTTGTTTTTGTTCATGAACCAAAATGTCCGGTTTTTATTAAGCGGAGAACATTTTTGTCTCGTCTTCATTTGTCGACAAAAATGAAGACTGATTCTGTCCCAGTTATTGCTTAATGAGGGGTTTTAGTCTAGTCTAGTTTTAGTCCAGTTAAAAATGTGCGTTGACAAAAAAAAAATTTTTTTTCCATTGACGAAATTAACACTACTTAGTTTTTTTTATTCACCCGATGAAGGCAGTTTCATTTGAAATGTGAAATTTGGTGGACGTGGCTCACAAATAAGCCTGAAAGGACACCAGAAATCTGCCATCTTGGTTTAATTTAATTTAATTTGTAATTTTTCAGGGCATTGCCGGGATCCATAGCACTGCATCTGATATATATATATATATATATATATATATATATACATATATATATATTTTTTATTTTTTATTTTTTATTTTTTATTTTTTATTTTTTATTTTTTATTTTTTATTTTTTATTTTTTATTTTTTATTTTTTAATTCAGCCCACAAAGCAGACGCCCCCCAAAAAAAGTCTTACGACGCTTTCAAAGACAAATTCATTCACGTCCAGAATTCAGCCCCTTCATTTGGTCAAGTGGAAACCTCACGAAGCTATGACAAAGGAAGTCGGCCATCTTGGCTTGGAGTGGCCATTTTAGGGTCATTTCCAGGGATCAACCAAGACAAACGCAATAGCAATGTTTTGAACATCCGGCAAAAAGGAACTTTGACGAGTCTTGATAAAAAGCCTGAAATTGCTCCGGCAGGCCTGTTCATGTCGACGCTGACCGTCATCATCCTCATCGTCCGCTTCCTGGTGGACACCTTCTGCATTCAGGGCGTCGCCTGGACTGCCGAGTGCGTGCCCGTCTACGTCAAGTTCTTGGTCAAGTTCTTCATCATCGGCGTGACCGTGCTGGTTGTGGCGGTGCCTGAAGGTCTTCCTCTGGCCGTCACCATCTCATTGGCCTACTCTGTCAAGGTTTGTCGCCTTCGTACAAGAAGAAGAAAGTCTCGCCGCAGTTCTAGTCCATAAAGTGTCTCTATTCGGACGGAAATTTTTTAGGGTCAGGTTCAATCAACTTAGAACATTTTAATAAACAACAGACAAAGGAAGGAAGACAAGAGACTTGGATTATTCTTTTTTTGCACGACTTCATGCTTTGCAATACTAGAAGAGTAAATATGGGATAACATATGTACATTTATTCTAACGTTTTCATTTTGGCACGAGAGGTTTAAGCCCAATGCAATGTTTTGCCATTAAAATGTGTTTTCATTGGCGTACCTCAGGGAAGTGTTTGGGGTCGATTTGTTCTTGTGTGACCAATTTGGCCTTTATTTTAAAAATATGAATATAAAACTGTGTTGACCTCAGGGAACTATTTATTTAGATTTTTTGTTAACTTTATGAGAGATGCTGCTCTGCGTCTTTTGTTTTTCTTTGAAAGTAAAACACGGATACGTGAAAGTTGAACATTTCAGTTATTTGGAAATTTGGGAAAAATATATTTACTGTAGAAAACTACAGGGAGCTATGATTTTTACTTTTTCATTTAGTTTTGAAGACATACCCGCCGGGAGCTCGCTGAAGTTTTTTGATAGATTTAAAAACATTTTACAAATCTGAAAAGTTGTTCAATAAACATATGTTTTAAGACATTTAAACAAAGTTAAAAGTTGGAATTTGTATTTTATTTGTATTTTTTTACACCAATATTAATAATTAATTAATAATATTAATTGATTAATTAATTCCAATTTAATTCCAACGCAGTGTTTTGCCATTAAAACCATGTGTTTTCGATGGAGTTCCTCAGGGAAATGTTTGAGGTCCCTTTGTTTTTTGTTTTTTTAGAAAATGATGAAGGACAACAACCTGGTGCGCCACCTGGACGCCTGCGAGACGATGGGCAACGCCACCGCCATCTGCTCCGACAAGACGGGCACGCTGACCATGAACCGCATGAAAGTGGTCCAGGCCTACGTGGCCGGCTGCTACCACAAGGAGGTGCCCGAGGCCGGCCTGGTGCCCGCCAAGATCCTAGACCTGCTGGTTCTTGGCATTGGGGTCAACTGCGCCTACACCACAAAGATTATGGTGAGACGTTGGAAATAGACTTTCCATTCAAGACCTTGGGCTAAGTTGACGCTGGCTGGATGCCACCAGAGTTCAAAGAGATCTCGGATCAGCAGAGCAGGCTTCTCCAACCGGACTGGACCGCGTGCTTCATGTTCTTTTGATTTCCTGCAGGCCCCCGACAAGGAGGGCGGTCTTCCTCGCCAGGTGGGCAACAAGACGGAATGTGCCTTACTGGGACTGAGCTTGGACCTGCGACGGGACTACCAGAGCATTCGCAACGACATCCCCGAGGAGAAGCTCTTCAAGGTGTACACCTTCAACTCGGTCAGGAAGTCCATGAGCACCGTGCTCAAGAACCACGATGGCAGCTACCGCATGTTCAGCAAGGGAGCCTCCGAGATCCTGCTCAGGAAGTAGGTCCCCCCCCCCCCCCCGTGCAGGCAAAGGGGCTCGTGTGCCGATATATGATGTGAATGAGCAGGACTTGACGTAGGACTTGCTGATCCCGTGACTTGGCTTGACTCATCACAGGAGGCAAATCCAGGTCCAGAAAGGAAAAACGCTGCCACGGTTTGGCTTTAGCCCAAGTTGCTAGCTAGCGAGCTCCCTAGCTAGCTTCCCCCGAGGGCTTGGATACCTGCTCGGGAGCTAGCTAGCTAGCAACTTGGGCTAAAGCCAAACTGTGGCAGGGTTTTTACTTTCTGGACCTGGATTTGCCACCTCTGCTTGACTTTGTGGATGTCTGCCACAGTAACTTAGGACTTGCTTGACACACTTGACAGTCTTGAGATTGACTAGTATGGAGGACTAAAACTGCCAAGATTAAAAACATAAATAAATGATTAAATACAATTATTTTTTAATAAAAGTGAAAATAAAAACGGACATAAAAAATACAATTCAAAAATTAAGAACAAAAAAATTAATATAAATGGCAATAAAAACAAAAGAATATATATAAATCCATAAATCAATAAATACAAGTAAAAATTTAAAATAAAATAAAAACAAGATTCAAAATAAATAAATAAATGTACAAATAGAATGAACTATCAATCAATAAGTAAAAACACTCTGCTCTCACATTTATTTATTTCATGCTGCAGACGTTCTGTCAGGACGAAATGTTATTCAAATGAGGGGGCGGTCCTAAGCGTGTCTTGGGTGTCTCGCCGGCTTGCGTGGAGAGCTCCATTAATGGATGACTATCTCGTCCACTGTCGCTCAAGTCGCAAGTTAGGACCGCCCCCTCATTTGAATAACATTTCGTCCCGACAGAGCGTCTGCAGCATGAAATGAATAAATGTGAGAGCAGAGTGTTTTTATTTATTGATTAATATGTATTTCTATTTATATATTTATTTTTGTATTTATTTCCACATTTATTTATATATTTTCATTATTAGTTTTACATATATATATATTTTTTACCTTTATTTATGAGTATATATTTGTTTTGTTTTTATTTCTATTTATATATATTTTTTATTTTTATTTTTATTTTATTTTTATTTATTTTTTGTTCTTAGTTTTCCAACTATATTTTTCATATCCGTTTTTATTTTCACATTGATTGATTGATTTATTCATTTTTAATCTTGGCAGTTTTGGTCCTCCATAGGCTTGCACTTGTGACTTATTCTCCCAACTTTGACCCCCGCCCTGACTCCACCCACCGCCGGCATCCCTCCCTTGTGACCGCCCGTCCCCGTCGTCCTGGCAGGTGCTGCAAGATCCTGACGGAGAACGGCGTGGCCAAAGCCTTCAAGCCTCGCGACCGGGAGAAACTGATGAAGACGGTGATCGAACCCATGGCATCCGAGGGCCTGAGGACCATCTGCCTCGCCTATCGGGACTTTGCCGCCGCCGACCAGCCCGACTGGGACGACGAGGCCGACATCCTCACCGGACTCACCTGCATTGCCGTGGTTGGCATCGAGGATCCTGTCAGACCTGAGGTGCGTGAAACTCAAGTTTCCCGATTTGACTTGCCAGAAGAATCAAATCCAGGTTCGGAAAATAAAAACCCTGCCACAGTTGCGTCTTCTCAACCGGGAGCTCGTTTACCTGCCGGTTAAATAGAAGCACCTGACTGTGGACGGGTTTTTGCTAGGGCTGGCTTTTAAAAAATCGAATAATCAATATCGAATCAATTTTCCTTTTCGAGCCTGACATTGATTCATAAAACCATGAATCGATTATTTTAAACTTTTCCTCATACATTCATAAAAAAAATTCATTTTAAAGTCACATTTTTTCAACAACTTTTTGTATCTTACTGTTTTCTTAAAGCTTACTGTTCACATGAATTTTAAAGTATTTTCTTAATAAACTAAATTATTTAACCAGTTACTGCCTCCGCAAATTTTATTTTTGTGGAGTTTTATCATGTCCTTGATATCTAAGAAAAGTGATGTTCCGTAATTAATCAATATCAGATTGAAGTCAAGTGAATCGAATCGAATCGGAAAAAAATCTCAATCAAGTCCAACTGAACTCTTGTGAATCAAAATCGAATCAATTGAGGAAATTAGAATCGATAGCCGGCCCTCGTGTTTACTTTCTGGACCGGGATTTGACACCTCTGACCTCTGCACGAACGTCTGAACTTCCTGTGATGTCATCAGGTGCCGGACGCCATCAGGAAATGCCAGCGTGCGGGCATCACGGTGCGTATGGTGACGGGAGACAACATCAACACGGCGCGTGCCATCGCCAGCAAGTGCGGCATCCTGAATCCCGGGGACGACTTCCTGTGCCTGGAGGGAAAAGAGTTCAACAGACGCATCCGCAACCAGCTGGGCGAGGTCCGTATCGGAGCCGTCAATCGATGCGGGAAGTCGATCCGAGGTGGCAAATGCAGGTCGAGAAAGTAAAAACCCTGCCACGGTTAGCTAGCTAGCTCCCTAGCAGGTAAACAAGCACCATGTGAGCTAGCTAGGGAGCTAGCTAGCTAGCACCTGGGGCTAAAGACAAACCGTGGCAGGTTTTTTACTTTCTGGACCTGGATTTGCCACCTCTGAAGTTGACTGACTTTTGCTGTTGTCGTCACAGATCGAGCAGGAGCGAATTGACAAGATCTGGCCCAAGCTCCGAGTCCTGGCCCGGTCGTCGCCCACTGACAAGCACACCCTCGTCAAAGGTAAGGAAAAGAAGAAGGGAAGCTCCAGCTCCTTTAGCTGCCGGTTGAGTACAAACTCTGACTGGATTTTTACTTACTGGACCTGGGTTTGCCACCTCTGGTTTTCTGCGTCCCTCCAGTTTCCTCCAGAAGTGGCAAATCCAGGTCCAGAAAGTATAAACCCTGCCACAGTTTGGCTTTAGCCCCAGGTGCTAGCTAGTGATAGAGTAGACAATATTTGTATTGTACTCTTTGCGTGTTCAATAAATGAATGGTGAGATTCTGGTGAAGAAGTCCCTTTGCAAAGGTAATTAGTCAGAAGCTTCTGATCACACAAAATGAAGACACTCAAGCCGTGTTCCGTTCAGATTGTGTGTGCCTCTTCCTCTCGCACACAGTTATTTATTGAAACTCAGTGAATACGAAAAGTTTCCTCTCCCCTCCCATGGGCAAATTCCCATGAGTACAAATCAGATTAGACTTGAACAATAGTAAATCAGCCTGTCCTTGGACTCTCTTCGACCGGACACAGACTGGTACAAACTATACTCCCCTTAGAAAAGAAACCTGTTACCCTTCTCTTTCCCAGGCAAGAGAACAAAGGACTATAGTTGGCTTAACATATGAATTAACTGTTGTCTTATATTTATATCTTTATAACTAATATCCAAAACGGTTAAAATATAAATTGAAACTGAAAAACAATGTTAATAATCCAACAGTAGCAAGCTAGCTCCCTAGCTAGCTCCTCGGGTGCTTATTTACCTGCTCGCGAGCTAGCTAGCTCGCACAAGGGGCTAAAGCCAAACTGTGGCAGGGTTTATACTTTCTGGACCTGGATTTGCCACCTCTGGTTTCCTCCCACATTCCAAAAACGTGCATGCCAGGTTGATTGAAGACTCCAAATTGTCCGTGCGAATGTGAGTGTTGGTTTGTCCAATTTGTGCCCTGCGATTGGCTGGCGAGCAGTTCACGTTCCTCACTTCATGGGGGCGGGACAGAATTATGTTGCCTCAAGATTGGAAGTCTGGATGCTTCTTAGTCAGTAATGAGTGAACAGACCAGTGTTTCACAATTATGTTTTTGACAGAGTTTTGTAGAAAATTTAATTCGTTCTTGAACAGGATTTTGGGGTGGTGGTGAATTGATTTTGGTGCGCAAGTTGTTCGGGGCATGCCCATCCGTCGCCCATTGTACTTAAAGTAAATCAAAGTTATGACCATCCCCATGGCAAAACCTCGTCAACAAAACATTTTCGGGGGACATCAAGTTGGCCCCGCCAAGGTCAAGAACCCTGAGAGAGCAGGTTTTCATTCAGCCTGTCGCTACATCTTCCTCTTTCAGGCATCATAGACAGCTCGGTGCTGGAGCAGAGGCAGGTCGTCGCCGTGACCGGAGACGGCACCAACGACGGCCCCGCCCTCAAGAAGGCCGACGTCGGCTTCGCCATGGTAACCGATGACGCAATCGCAAATGTACAAATGTGGCCAGTGCGCAAAAATACTCAAACAGCCGTCGTACAGACAAACAGACTGCAGTATATTCAATTAAAATCCAATTCTAAATACAATAGTTAAATGAAATAAAAAATCAAATAAAAAGACATGAAAATAAATGAAAGAAATACAATGAATTGAGTACAATGGAATAAAATAAAAAGAAATAAAATAAAAGTTAAAATAAAATATAAAGCAATTCTATAAAATACAATAGAATAAAAATAATTAGAATGCTAAATTATTTTTAAAAGATAATACAATAATATAAAAGCAAATAAAATGAAATAAAAAATAAAATGACATAAAATGAAGAAAAATGAGACAATAAATAATAAAATGCACCAAATGAAGTCAAATAATAGACAGGTTAATAATATCAAATGATATAAGAAATCGGCTCATTTTAAGAGTGAAACTAACTGAAATCAAAATAAATAAAAGACGAGGTGAAGTCAAATAAAGGAAATGAATCAAATGAAAGGCAAAAGTGAACTCAGGCGACGTGTTGTTTGCTCGGCAGGGCATCGCAGGGACGGACGTGGCCAAGGAGGCGTCGGACATCATCCTGACGGACGACAACTTCAGCAGCATCGTCAAGGCCGTCATGTGGGGACGCAACGTCTACGACAGCATCTCCAAGTTCCTGCAGTTCCAGCTCACCGTCAACGTGGTGGCCGTCATCGTGGCCTTCACCGGCGCCTGCGTCACGCAGGTAGGCGGGCCGCCGACCTGCGTGACGAGCCCCGCCCCGCCCCGCCCGCTCGCTTCTCACGCCGTCCGCCCGCTTCCCGTACCCTCCCGCAGGACTCGCCCCTGAAGGCGGTGCAGATGCTGTGGGTCAACCTGATCATGGACACGTTCGCCTCGCTGGCGCTGGCCACCGAGCCGCCGACCGAGGCGCTGCTGCTGCGCAGCCCCTACGGACGCAGCAAGCCGCTGATCTCGCGCACCATGATGAAGAACATCCTGGGACACGCCGTCTACCAGCTCACCGTCATCTTCACGCTGCTCTTTGTCGGTCCGTCACAGAAAACAGACAAAAATAGAGATCGGCAAAATAAGAATAAAAACTTCAAAATAAAGGGGAAATTAAAAATTCCGGTTCAAAGAAAAATAATCATACGAGTCCAAATAAAAGGGGGAAACGTCAATAAGGCGAAACTAAAAACCTGAAATGAAAATCCAATCAAAAGGAGAAAAAACAACATAAGTAAAACTGAAAAATAGACAGCTAAATTGATTTAAAATAAAGCCAAGAATAAAAACATGAACTAAAAAAAAGACAACTACTGTATTTAAAAAGACAAAAAGTCAAAGTACAAATAAAAATACATTGAAAAATATTTTTACAATTATAACTCAAAATAAAAGTACAATGGAGTTCAAAAGCAAATTAAAAAGCAAAAACATCAAGTAAAAGTTAAAAATAAAATACTAAACAAAAAATTTAAATAAAAGTAAAAATAGAAAGAAAAGCAATAACAAAAGTAAAATTACACAAAAGTACAAATAAATAAAAATTAAAGCTAACAATTAATAAAAGCAAAAACATAAAGTCAAAGAACAAATAAAAATAAAGTAAAAAAACTAGAACACAAAAAATAAAAGTAAAAAAATACATGTAAAAGCAATAAAGCCAAAAACATAAGTAAAAAATAAATAACAAAAAAATGCAACTACTGTATTAAAAAAAAAGATCAAGTAAAAGTACAAATAAAAATATTTTTAGTTTATGTTTATTTATTTATTAATATATATAAAAAATACAAATAAAAGTAAATGTACAATAAAGCTCATAATCAGATTTTTTTTTAAAGGCAAAAACAAAGTAAAGGCATCAATAAAAGAAAAAATAAATGTACAAATAAAAATACAAATAAAAGAAAAATGGGCTAAAAGTAAATGAAAGGCCTTAGGTGCTAGCTCGCTAAAGAAAAAATAGAAATTAAAAAGTAAAACTTAAAAATGTGAAAATAAAAGTAAAAATAAGCAAAATATTCAAAGTAAAAACAAAAAAATGAAAGTGAGAGTAAAAGTAATTTGAAGTGCAATTTGTGTGTTTGTTTTGGATAGGTGAGCTTCTGCTGGACATGGACTGCGGTCGCAACGCGCCGCTGCACGCGCCCCCGTCGGAGCACTACACCATGGTGTTCAACACCTTCGTGCTGATGCAGATCTTCAACGAGCTCAACGCCCGCAAGATCCACGGCGAGAGGAACATCTTCGACGGCGTCCTCGACAACCCCATTTTCTGCTCCATCGTCTTTGGCACCTTCCTGGTTCAGGTAAGACACGCCTGCGACGCAAGAAATAATACCCAATGGGGAGGAGTTCTGGTGGGTGGTGCCTGGTCGGTGCTGGATTTCACCTTCCTTGGTTTTCTTTGGTCCTTCCTCGGGTCTCCTGACGGCGGTGTTCGGTTTAGGTGAACGGAATGAGATTTTTTCTTATAGGTTTTTTTGGTGAGCTAACAAATACACGCACGCACGCACACACGCACGCACGCACATACACATACTCACCCACACACACACAAAAAAATAAAAATAAAAAATAATAAAAAATAAAGAGCAATGATGATGACATTTCCGAATGAACAATACTGACCTCTTTATTAAAAAAATAAATAAAAAATAAATAAAAAAAATAAAAAAATTAAAAAAATTAAAAAAAAAAAGAAATACAAAAAAAAAAAGAAATAATACCCAATGAATGCAATTGTTGCGGCCTTTTCGGCGGCAGGTGCTGATCGTGCAGTTTGGCGGCAAGCCTTTCAGCTGCGTGAGCCTGAGTGCGGAGCAGTGGCTCTGGTGCGTCTTGCTGGGCTTCGGCAGCCTCCTGTGGGGACAGGTGAGACGGATCGGGACGGCGCCGAGTTCGCCGACGGGACTGACTCGCTGACGACCTTTGCCCCCTTGCGCCCCCTTTGCTCCCGTGCACCCAGCTGGTGTCCAGCGTGCCCACCCGCTGGCTGAAGTTCCTGAAGACGGCGGGCCACGGCACCCAGCAGGAGGAGATCCCCGAGGAGGAGCTGGAGGAGATGAAGGACCCCGACGAGATCGACCACGCCGAGATGGAGCTCAGGAGGGGCCAGGATCTCTGGTGCCGGGGCCTGCAGCGCATACAGACGCAGGTCGGCTTCCGTCCTTCCTTCCTTGAAAACATCCCGTCGTTAGCCTAATAGCTCACTTCAAGTCAATACGTCTATTTCATTCTTTAAAAAAACAAAAGGGGACGGAAAACGGTTGAAGCAATGGTACAAAAACGGCCAGCAGGTGGCAGCAGAGTATAAGAGATCACCCAGAGCCATATTAAAACAAGCTGATTTCTCCATAGTTCTCTCAGATTTGTGAATAATGAAGAACTTAGCTAACGGAAACAAAAAAAAATAAAAAATAATTCCTGATGAAAGTAGAGACTCTAATCTTTCTTTTGGCAGCTTCCATGATTTGATAGCAATATAACACAATATTCCGTGGGCCTTGCAAAATCAGTCAAAATCCAGTCAAACAGCCGTGAGCGAAGGGGGTTGCTTCAGTGAAAATGGCTGCGAGTGACTGAGTCAAATATAAACGTGACAGATGACAGCACCCTGGCCTTTCCTACCTCCCATTTCCCAGATCCGCGTGGTGAACGCCTTCCGCGACAGCGTGTCCCCGTATGAGAACCTGGAGACCCCCGAGTCGCGCAGCTCCATCCACAACTTCATGACCCACCCCGAGTTCCGCATCGAGGACTCGGAGCCGCACATCCCGCTCATCGACGAGCTGGAGGGCGAGGACGACGCGCCCACCAAGCGCAACTGCGTGGTGGTCCCCAACAACACCCTCGCCGCCGCCGCCGCCCCCCCGGAGCGAGAGCGTCCCGTACTGCCACCCCCGCTCCTCAAGGACCAGCAGGCCCCTCAGGCCAGGGCCGCGGGTTTGATCTCCGCCAATTCCGGGGGGCTGCCGCCCTGTCCGGGAAGTCCGCTGCACAGCCTGGAAACCTCGCTCTGAAAACAGCTAAATGAAAAGAGCCACCTGATTGGTTGAGAACCAGGAAGTAACATTCTTTGCGTTACTAGACGTGAACTCTTGCAGGTGTGCGTTAGCGGAAGGTGATTTGTTAATCGATAATCACTTAGATATTAATGTGATGGATCTGTGACTTTGTGTTTGTACATTAGACAGCCAGGTTGGTTGGTGTCTTAATTGTATGTTTTGTGTGTTTTTGTAAAGAAAGAAATTGGTTTTAGGTCTTGACTTTCACAATCAAAAGGAAAGAAAATGTCCCAGTATATTCTTAAATTTAAAAATTGGATCTTAAACAGAAAAACTAACTTTTTTCTTAATCCAATGTATTATATTCACTGTTGTTCGGGGTTCATTTTTATATATTGAATATAAAATGCCCAAATAAGGTTGAAATTATATATTTATATTCATTTTCTAGTCATGGGGGAAAAAAACGGATTTGAATTGAATATTGACAGTGCATTTTCATGCGTACATTTTTTTTTATTCACTGGATGTTGGTTTTTAAAATAAATAGCTTTTGTCTGTTTTACACACAAATTCTCGACTTTTCATTAAACGTGATAGTAGTATTGTCACTATAATTATTATTAAATGATGGCGATAATTGTTATAAATTGATTTTTGTACACGAGTTAAGTCCCAGTCTAAAGAAAAAGGGGCTTTTGTACTCACGGGCCTCATTTGATTTTTTAAATGACCAAAGGGACCCGGAAAAGTAAAAGTGTGTTTAAAATGTAATGGTGGGGAAAAAACAAAACTCTTAATATTGATATTTCATCAACCACATACCCTCTGCAGCCCTCTAGTGGAGGTATTGAGTTATAACATTATTTAAGTGGACTTTGACCTCAACTTTATAAAGCAGGTGGGGGGCAAAAGTGCTGTACATAAAACTGAAAATAAAACACAATATAAAAACAATAGGTAATAATAGCAAACGTAGGGGAAAGCAGCACGCGAGTGCACCGAGGAAAACAAACTTTTAAAGATTTCAATAAAAATAAAATATTTAAAAAACGAGAAACGCTATACATTTTTTCTCACGCAAACACCAAATGAAAATCACCACTTTTTGGTAAACAGACAACGATATTAATACAGAAAAATTAAAAAGAACGAGAAGCCAGCAGGAATTTTTAAAACTGAAATCACCAGTCACTTCCTGTTTATGACATGTCGTCACGCGGCCCCTGTCCAATCACGGTGGGCTCCGAGCCGGCTGCAACAGCGCGTGACGTCACTTGCCAAAATGGCGGCGGACTGGAACGGAGGTATTTGTTTTGACACGTCTGAGTCTGCAAAAGAACCACGTTAACTACACATAACCCTGTTTTTAAGTTTCGTTTTACGACGATTTCTATTTTAAAAAGTAGGAACACAGTTGCCACGTAGTTAGCCGCAACGTAAGACTCGAAATTGACGCTCGGAAGCTAGTTGATCGACGACTTTCTTTCCCATCTGACGACGTGCTCGTTTTGCTTTTGACGAAACAATTGTCCTTTAATCCAAACGTATGACAGCCAACGTGGTCGAATCTGATCTCGTGTGTGTCATACAATGAGCTGCTGTGTTACAAAAGGTTGTAACGTCACGTGTTTGTCCTGGCAGGTCATGGCTCGGTGCAGGATATGCTGGACGCCGAAAACAAGCGTCTGACAGACAACTTGGCCATAAAAGTTTCCCGACTCAAATCTGTAAGTAGATCAAGTGTGTCATTTTCAAACATCACAGATGGGTAGCCACATTCTACTTGCCGAACAATACCACTTAACTGAAACAATGCTAAAAAAAATAAATAAGTTAAGGCAAATTGGACACTATAAAATCAATCTTGAATCATTTGTTTATACTCATCAAACAGCACAAAATGTTTACGAGGCAGCGATTGCTTGACCGAGTTTGAAGTGGACATTTTCGGCAGACAGATGACAACTTGAGACTTTGTGTGCGGCCATGTGACTGCCTGGCTCCGTTTGATTGGTCAAATGGAGTTGCTCTCGTTTGCGTTGGATTGGTGACATGCGACAGAATATGAGGCATAAATCTCCCTTATCAATGTAATGGAGTAAAAGTAGTGTATCTTTTTACCAAAATACTCAAGCATTAAAACTAGATTCTGAAAAAAATATCGACAGATTATTGAAATAATCTTTAGTGAAAAACTACACAGAAATATTTGTTGTCCGCATAAATGACAAACAAAAACTTTCAGTACAACCGTGAAAGTACCGGATGTATTGTGCAAGGAAACCAGCACCAATTGATGGTTCTGCATTTGGTTCAGTTGGTTGCTGCCATCTAAGTGCTGTGCAATTAATCGAAATTAATTTACAATTTCAATTATTACACTCTACAACTACAAAATCTAAATAATCATAAAAATATTATATTAATTTTGTTGTTGTTAAAATGTATACATTTGCACCTTTTTTTTATTTAAAAATAACACATTTTGTTTAATCCAAAAGGAATTTACATGATTAGTGTTTCAAAGAATTGTATGTCAATTTTTTCGTTTAAATATTGTCTTGTTTTGTGCCAAAAAAATAAAGCATCATACTGCAAAGGGCTAAGCTGCACTGCAACTTTGTTTTTGCCAAAATAAATATATATTATCATAAATATATATTATATATTCTGTTTGGTTTAAAAGGAACGTAATTAGAGTGTTTCTATTTTTTTTAAATTGGTCTTAAATGCTTAAAACATTTTCTTGTTTTGTACCAAAAAATAAATAATCGTTTGAATAATCGTAATTTCAATTTTTGCCAAAATAATCGTGATCATTATTTTTTCCTTAATCGAGCAGCCCTAGTCTGGAACATAATGCATGTCAAAGTTTTGTTCATATTGCAAGACAAAAATTGTCCAAAGTCAAAACTAGGGCTACACGATTATTAGCCCACATTTTTTTCACAATTATGTTTTTTTTTTTTTTTATCAAAATTGTAATCATGAATATTAAGTACAATTGTTCATAAAGTTTGAGAAAACATTTGTATTTTTATTCTACTTTTTAACCATACAATATGCTAAGTTTCATGCAACATAAACATGAAACTTTAACGGTACATTGTGCCGTTTAAAAAGGTCTTATTAAAGCTTTTTCGACATCATGCATGCTCCACCAATGCCCAGATGAGTACGAAGAGCCCTGACTGTTTTACTCTGACTGCACCTGTCAAGCTTTGATCTTCCCTTTATAGTAGAGTGTGCGAGGGGAGGGGCGGAGTTTATTCTGATCTCATTTGCAGTCATGTCTTCGTTTGTCAACTGTGGCTGTCGCTTTAAGATCGTGCACGTACTCGCACGCGCACCATGAACGAGCCTGACACAAATGTTGCAGTAACGCTTTGGGCCAGAGGTGGCAGTCGCGAGTCAAAAAGTGACTTTATATCAAATTGATTCTAATTTTAGAATAAATGCTAATTATAATTTTAGAATAATTGCTAAATAATAAGACAAGAAAAACTAATTTCCCCACAAATTAAAAATTCACCAAGGTCTACCTGAGTAAATGTGCTATGAACTTGTTTAATGTCTTGCACATCTAAATGAAGATTTAACCATGCATCGCCCCCTGGTGGTCGGCTAGCTTACTGGTTGAGAAAGTGCTCAACAAGAAATTCAGCAGAGGTTGCTTTTAAAATGTAAAAATCACTGAGGTTCGTTAATTGTGGCTCCCAGAATTGTGATTATGATTCAAATTTGATCGATCGATTGATGAGCCCAATCAAGGCACCACTGCATTCAGTCTCTCATTTTGGTCACGATAATCACAAGCGTTGGCCGCCATCTTACGTGTGGAACCTTTCCCGACAGCTGGCGTACGACATTGACAGAGACGCCGACGATCAAAACGACTATTTGGACAACATGGTGAGTTGAAAACACACCATGTCGCCGAAAGTGACAACTTGACTGTGCATTTTGACGTACTTGCTGCTCCCGCCAGGACAACAACTTCATGAGCACGACTGGCCTGCTGGGCGGCAGCGTCAAGCGCTTCTCCACCATGTTGCGCTCGGGACGCGACAACCGCCGCATCATTTGCTTCGTCACCATCGGCCTGGTGGTCTTCTTCTTCCTGCTCTACTACGCCGTCAACAGGATGCGACGCTGAGACGCCCGCCGACTCTGGGCCGCCCCCCGCCGCAGATGAGCGCGAGACGGGAAAGGAAAGAAAGGGGAGGCATGGAAGCGATCTGCAGGGGGCGGCAAAGAGCGCGTGAGCAGCAGCTTGGAAACAAAAGACTTCTTTTCGGTCCATCGAGATTTAAGAACATCTCTGGGAGAAGTGTGGTTTATGTTTTGCTAATTTAAAATGGTTGTGTACAGTTTCTTAACGATAAAGAAGTCAAAGATAGTTTGTAAAAGATATGATGTAAATGTTCCTGTTGATCCTGATACTGCCAGATTTATTGCTACATATTTATTTTTGTTATATTTTTAGTTTATACATTTCTTGCCACATGGCTTTTCGATTCCATTCTGCTTTTGTGTTGACTTACATTTAACTAAAAATAAATAGTTTTCAATACTGATTTTTTTTTCTGAAAAAAAAAAGTATGGTTAATAAGTTTGTATTAAATGGAAAATGGTTATATATAAATCAATGGACCCACTGAACCTTCCACTACAAAATAGCTGTAATTAATCACTAATGGAGGGAGATGCCACGGACTTTCCACTTCCGGGTTTCACACATCGGCAGGCCACACCCACTTTCTTCAAAAAGTGGGTCTGGAAAAGCAGCCATAGACGGTGATTCGGCTCCGTCCGAAAACAGGACGGCCCAATCAAATTTGATTTGCGTGACGTCTTCGTGAGCAACGTCACTCTTCAAAGTTTTCCCCGCAACGACAACGTCATTCACTTCGGCTAGTAACCATGTTTGATTTTTACTCCGACTTCCAACGAGTCACTTTTCTGACGTCACGTCTGCTCTTCGCTCATTGGTTCAGACCACTGTCTTGTTAGCTCAGGTTTGCCCCGCCTCAGAAATGCCACTCACAAAAGCCGCGAGTGAGTCTGGATTTCCAGGCTACCCCTGCGCCCCCCAACCGCGCACCTCAACTCTCTGAAATGCAAACAACTGAGACAGACACACTCCACACTCGCACCCGTCGACGGGAACGCGCAACCGAGGGGCACAGGCAGAAGCGCAAGAATTGGGACGCGGCCAACATGTCGCAAATAGGAAACGGAAACAAAGCCGTTGTGTGAAAAGCAGGAAATTCAAAGTCCTGCCGCCTCCGTGGCATATACCTCATATAGACCTAAAAATGAAAACTATTGTATTTATTTAGTTTCCCAATAGGATTATGTAAACTATGCTTGTTTAGAAACACGTTTGATAACCTGTTTACGTTATAAGGTAAAATGTCCAATATACATATTGTATTGACATAATTTACGTACAAAAACATATATACAATTTTGTTAAAAAAAAAAAAGTGGAAAGATGTCTGTCAAACTTTTATGGTAACGCTGAGCGAGCGTAAACTGTGACGTAGTCATTCGGGAAACGATGCACATCCTTCGGCTGCGCTCGGCTTTTTCCGGCGACTCATTGTTGAGAGGAGTTGTGGACAAACAAACCGCGAGGAGGCCTTTTCTCTCCGGCGACATTTGCCTCGTTTCGAAGCCAACTTAGTCGTTTGTTTGATCTGTACATTAAGTGAAATGCTTTCTGAGTAGGGGAACCGAGTGCCTCCTCGGTGTTCCCCGTGGCTCTTCGGTTAAATTCGGCTCCCGTCGTGTCTTTCGCCGGAGAAATGGACGAAGCGGAGTCGGCGACGAAGGCGCTCGGGCTGGAGGATCCTCGCCGGCGGGCGGGCTCGGATACCGAGTCGGAGGCCGAAGTCTCCACGATGGCCGTGATGGCGGCGCCGGGAAACCTCGACATGGGAGCCGAAGCGATGCCGAACCCGGACGACGCCGAGTCGGCTTTTGCAGGCAAGGCGGCGAAGCAGCTCCGAGCTAGCAAAGCAAGCAAATAGGCGGGCAGGCAGGCCGCAACCTCGCGCCGCCGAGTGGCGCTAAAAATCAAAAGTTGAACCATTTCCTGGATAGTCACGCCATTTTTCAAAACATTAGACGCAGCACAAAAAAACAGATTACTACATTTTAATGGTGAGGTTTTGCTTAATCGTCAGTGAATAAAAGCATTTACACGCAACCTAAGTAAATTGTTGGTATAAGTATCACCAGACACCGTTTACTTTTTCGCTAATTTAAGTAAAACTGTACATTTACGCCGTAAAATAGAAGTTAAGAAGGAGTGCACTTAATTTTACGTTTTGTGATTTCTACAATTCGTCGGCGAACGAAGTAAACGGATTCATTCAAGAGTCATGCTTCAAAAACTTCCGACTTTTTGCTCCAAAATGTGCCCAACCAAACTCTATTTGCTTATTTGGTCATTGTCACTTCGTAGTAACTTTGTCTCCTAAAATCATCAAACAATGACCAGGAGTTTGATCATTTTCAATATTTTGTGATATCTACAGTTCATCGGCGTAATTAGTAAAAATGTCTAATCAAGATTTACCGCATGCAAGCGATTTTCTGCTGTGTAGAACCCCGTTCAATTACTCTGTAAATTGAATTTGGCAGTAAACCTGTAACTCCAAATCATCAAATACCGAGAAGTTTATTTATTTTCATGTTTCGTCATATCTACAGTTCATTTGGCATAATCGCTCAATGTTATTCAAATCCGGACTCATGAATAAACAAGTGCTTCTGTGTTTCCACTTGACAAAAAGCCAAACAATTTGCACAACAGAACTTTTATTCTTTTATTCAATAATTGTTTTTACTGTTTCTGAACGTTTCATGGTAACAGTTAATTGGCATCAATGGTAAATGGGATTCAAGTCAGATTCACCACAAACAAGTACTGCAGTGCTTTGCTGTTTGTACAAAAGTTGATTCACTAAACTCTGTTCTCGTGAAAAAAAAAAAAACTCACCTAAGCAGTAACCTCAGTTTAAGCCTCTCATTTCAACATTTCATGAGATCAAGAGTACGTAATGACGTAAATGGGATTCAAATCCAGATGAATTGTTGTATTAAAGCATTTTTTTAGTAGTCTGGTGACTTGGTGGGCTCGATGAAATCATCATTTTCATGTGATGTACTTTACAGTCGCCCCACAACAACAACAAGCACACAAGCTGCTGTGTGCGAATAATGAACTTGTTTCTGATTACGGGATGTCGTCCAGCAGACGTGTCCACGGTGGCGGTGGAAGACGTTCAGGCCGCAGACGACAATGTTTACACCTCACCGGTGGACGCGGTGGAAAATCTTCCGGAACATGTCTTGGTACGGTACAACAAACATCCAGTACATAGAAGTACGTCATCAAGGGTTTCTGTGGCTCATCAAAAAAACACTCAAAGCCATTAAATGGATTATGCTGAAATTAAGACCTTAAATGGCATTAAAAGCCATCAAATGCAATGTCCAGAGGCATTCAAAATGTAAATCCTATAGATCCAAAAAATATTGTTGTTCCTCCTCTACTTTACATGCAACATTGTGCAAAGGAGTCATTGTAATACATTTTAGCAATAATAAATATGATAAAAATGTATTTTAGGGACTGGTGACTAGTTTTTAAGTTACAGTCAACAAAATGGCCACAATTTGTTTCATGTTCCAAATACCAATTGCGCTGAATTTGAAAAGAAAAATGGACTTTTCTGTCACTGATGTCCAACATGAAACACTAATGCCATCTAGTGGCAGGAAATTAGCTCAACACAAATCAATGACTCAATGCTTCAAACTCCTTGTAACTGTTTAGAAGGAATGTAATGATGTACAAACGTCACAATGCAATAATTGTCAGTATTGTGGGGAGATTGACAATATAAAAAAATATGTAATAAAACTCATATTGGAATAAACAATATATGTGGCAATTTTAATATCGCAACATCGCCGTTATCGTTACATCCCTACTGTTTATTATATTTTCAACGTAAACTAATTTTATGAATTATTTACAATAAAATTACTCTAGCAACGAACTAAACCACGTTTGTATTTGGTAACCATGTTTGTCCATTTTTATTTTACAGTAATGAAAAAGAGAATGAAAAACTTGAAAGAATATTTTATTGCAACTTTAGCACAGATACAACATGCAATTAATTTGTGACGAATCGCAAATTAACAATGGAAATCATACCAATAATTGTGATTAAAAATTGTAATCGAACATTCAATATATAAAGAATATATGCTAGTGGTGCAACGGATCACAAAAGTCACGGTTCGGATCGGATCGCCGATTTGAGTCACAGATCAGATCGTGTTTTGGATCAGCAAAACAAAAAAAAGAAGGTAAATAGTACTTTGTCTTTATTTATTTGTAAAGCGCATTTTCTATTAAATTTAAAAATAATCTGATCAAAATGTCTAATATTGCCATTTGGGAACACAACTTTTAAGTGCAATATGAGGTAGAAACATTCTTATTTAATATGAACTCATATGTAAAAACATAAATTGTGTAAAATAAGTTGTGTTCCTATTATCTAAAAAGCGAAGTTTGACATTTTTAGTTGAAGGTTTTTCTTTTTTTAAATGGGCAGAAAGAAGTGTTTTATAAAATAAATTAAGACAAAGTTCTATTTATCTTCTTTTTTTTTTTAATAATGAAAAGACCTCAACGTCAATTTAAGACACATTTCCTTCCTTTAAACACGGAGAGTGAATGACAAAGTATGATTGGTCCAGAATATTGAAAAAGAGTTCAAGTTAGCCAGGTACCATTTGTCAAACTTACCAGCCGGCAACCAGACATCGTTGGTCATGCTAACAGTTAGCCGCTAGCCACTTACGTCGGAGACTTCCGTATCATACAATGACGGTGTAATTAAATAGCGGTTTCTTAGCGTCCTAAATTAGCGATTGAACATGAGTTTGGGATAGCGTTGTGTTGATCGCAACTAATCAACTACTAACTAGTAACTACTATCAACTAAAGAAACAAACGTCTCAAAGGGAAGTCAAGCTCGCCATCACGCCACGACGTGGGCGAACTTCAAAGTAAAAGTGTAATAAGGCTATTTGCATTGCTGTCAATGTATTACCGTATTTGGTCAACTTTGTTTTGAAGTTCGGCTCAGCGTGTTACGTTGAGTATGTTTCAGCTTCCTTGACATGTCACAATGGGATCGACTGTGAATTAACACTTTGTTTTGTTTTTTGTTTTCCCCGTGATCCGAACCGTGGGGCCTGATCGAACCGACCACGGATCAATGATGATCCGTTACGCCACTAATATACATATGTATGTTTGTATATATCATATGTGTGTGTTTGCGTGCGCTAGAGCGGAAGGAGCCCCCTGGAGCTGGCCGAGGGTTTGAGCAGTCAGAAGACCACGCTCATCGTGGTCCACACCGATTCCGCCGTCTCACGGCAAGACGCGCTTAAGTCCACGACCGCCATCTCAAGCGGTACAAAACACACTTTGGGGGGCGGGCTCTGTCTGAGTGTGTGCGTCTTTGTACCTGTGTCAATGTGCCAATGTGTGTGTGTGCATCTTTGTGAGTGTGTGTGTGTGTGACAAGCTGCCCTGTTTAAACGCTCAGGTTTGGTGACTCCGCCCACCCTGCTGACTCCGCCCCAGGACAAAGAGCCCGCCTCCAAGTACAACTGGGACCCGTCGGTGTACAACAACGAGCTGCCGGTTCGATGCCGCAACAGCAGCGGCGTCCTCTACAAAAACCGACTCGGCTCAGGTCAGCTGTTGCAACGCAACATTGTGGGAAGGGAAAACAACACAGTGGAGCAAGACTACATACTTTGTGGGGATGAAACACAACATTCAGGGCACACGTCACAAATGTTTTTATGTAAAACACAAGATTGTGGAAGTGTTACACGCAGTGTGTATACAACGCTACATTGTGGGTATGCTACATCACATGATGAGAACATTAAACAACATTGTGGGAAGACTACACAAGTGTGGCTATATAACTCTACATTATGTGCATACAAACCTTTTGTGTACCCACAATGTTGTGTTATATTACCACAATGTTGTATAATTATGCTAGAATACAAACACTACATAATGTTGTATAACAGTCCAAAATGTGTAAACAAATCCCACATTATGTTATAGGAGACCCACAATGTGGTATAATAATTGCACAATGTTGTGTAGTAAATTCACACATCATAGTGTATTGTACCCACAATGTGGTGTATTACTCCCACAATTTTGGTAAATGAAAACTAATGGTACAGTATTGTGTAGCGTAGTATACGGTACCCACAATGTTGTGTAGTAGTCACACAATATTGTTTAATAAATTCTCATACTATGGTGTAGAATACCCACAATGTTGTTTTCTTTACCCACAATATTGTATTGCATGACTACAACCTTGTAGTACAAAGTTATGTTGTATATTCACAATGCTGTGTTGTATATCCAGTTTATCCGCAATGTTGTTGTATGTCCGCAATGTTGTGTTGTATATTCACAATGTTGTCGTATATCAGCAATGTTGTGTCGTATATCCATAATGTTGTGTTTATTCGCAATGTTGTCATATATCCGCAATGTTGTGTCATATAGCCGCAATTTTGTCATATATCTACAATGTTGTGTTGTCGTATATTCACAATGTTATTGTTAATCCACAATGTTGTGTATTGACATTGTGGATTAACAACATTGTTGTATATCCACAATGTTGTGCTCTATATCAGCAAAGTTGTTGTTGTTGTATATCCACAATGTTGTTGTTGTATGTCTGCAATATTGTGTCATGTATCCACAATTTTGTGTTGTATATTCCGCATTGTTGTTAACCCACAATGTTGTGTGTATTGACAACGTTGTTGTATATTCACAATGTTGTGCTGTATATCGGAAAAGTTGTTGTATATCCGCAATGTTGTGTCATATATCCACAATGTTGTGTCGTATATCCGCAATGTTGTCGTATATCCACAATGTTGTTGTATATCCACAATGTTGTTGTATATCCACAATGTTGTGTTGCGTACCCCCAATGTATGTTGTGTAGTTAATTAGAATTTCATGAAGCATTCCCGCAATGTTTTTCGTGTTCAGGCGGTAAAGGTCGTTGCATCAAACACGATCAGCGGTGGTTGACGCCCACAGAGTTTGAAGGTTTGGCCGGTCGCGCCAGCAGCAAAGACTGGAAGAGGAGCATCCGCTACGGGGGACGACCTCTGCTCTGCCTTATCCAGGTGTCAACACGTGGACTGTCCGTCCACTTGCGGTCCTCACGGGTCTAACATTTGGATCTCGTGTGTGTCCGTCCAGGACCGCGTCCTGAACCCTCACGCCGCCTCGTGTACGTGCGCAGCCTGTTGTGACGACATGGTCTTGGTGAGTCGCCGACAAATACCATCGGATTCGCCGCAATATCCCTCGATTGCAGTTGCGATGCGATATGACGCGATTCACTTTTCATCAGTCATCCAAGTGTGATCGAATTGACTCCAGTTTTGATACAATTCGCGCTAACTGCAAAACTGTTCACTCTGAGTGCGATTGAATATCGTGTGATTCACTGCGATTACAATGCGACTCATTCCGATTACAATGCGACTCATTTCTATGACGATTTAATATGATTCCATTCACTATAATCACAGAATGATTCACTTCAGCTGGGATTCAATCCAGTATGATTCATTTGAATTAAGGTTCAATACATTCCAATTATGATGTGATTCACAATTCAGTTTGATTCACTTACAAAACGATTCACTCTAATCAGAATATGATTCACTTCAATTGGGATTAAATCCAGTGTGATTCGCCGCAAATAAGGTTTGATTCATTCCAATTATGGCACAATTCAGTATGATGCGATTCATCACACTTACAAAACGATTCACTCTCTTTATGATATGATTTGCTCCAGTTGTAATTCGATTCCCCTCTATTACAATGAAATATGATTCATTCAATTCCCCCACGATTTCTGATTCTATATGATACGATTGACTCCGTATCCTCATTCTGCTCGCTGACATTTTTTCCTCACATATTTCTGTTCGAAGGATGGAGACTCCCTGGAAGCCGAGAACATCACGATGGTACGCTACAGCTCATTTTTACCATTTTGCAAATTACAAATCTCGTTGGCTTGTGTGAATGTTCCGAATGTTCTGTTCTTTTTGTCTTCAGAACGGTCCAGTGCGTCTTTTTGTCCCATACAAGAGAAGGCGGAGGGAGACGGATCCGCCGACCGCTCCCGCCAAAAAGGAAATCCCCGTGAGCAAGAACATCACGCTGAGCCCGGGAACTACGTGTGAGTCACGTGAGCCACGTCTGCTCCGTGATTGGCTGATTTCTCACACTCGGGTCTGGTCGTCCAAAGACGGTTTTCATGGTTCTCCTCCCGCAGTCACGGTGTCACCCATGGGCCAGATCACCCCGTCGGGCACGTTGACGTTCGAGCGCTCACCTGGTAGCGACACGGCCGCCGCCACTGCCGCCGCCATCATCTCGGACGCCTCAGTGCAGAGCGAAGTGTACGCTGACACAGCAGGTAGGCGTATCGGCGCATTACTTACTGGATGTCCAAATACAATATTGTCAGCTTCAGCCACCCGAGAACATTTAATAAACAACGAGACAAGGAAGGAAGACAAGAGACTTTGATTCTTTTTACTCGCGAGGAGAACTGACAGAGATGTCTACCCGTCGTGGATGCGCACTCCGCCCAGTCCTCGCAGATGTTGCTGCTCTAAAGGGGAGGGGTACACACAGCAGCTAGACAACTCGAACTAGACAAAGTGGTTGTGGGGGGGTGGAAAATTCCAATTTGACCTTCTGCCCCAACGACCTTGACCTTGAAGTGGGATCGGGCCACGACCTCATCCGATCATGCTGCCTGGTCGTCATTAGATCTCGGGAGGCGGCGGCCGTCTCACCTCGCTGAATGACGAGACGCCGTCGCCAAAGCCAATTCCACCGTCCATTTCATCATCTTTTTCCTCTTCAGCAAGCAGCTTGTCTTCTTACTTTGAGTCTTTCCTGTGTCTTCTCTTTGCGTCCTGGCAGTGTTGACGGCGTTACCGGCGTTGGCGCTGTGCCCCCAGGCCAAGATGACGGTGGCGTCCCCCTCGGCCTCGCTGGTGGGCACCCTGGAGGTGGGGCCCGTGACGGGGGCCGCCACGTTGGCGGTGGGCCCCCCGCTGTTGAGCAGCGTCCCCAAGAACGCCTGGCAGGCCTTGGAGGAAATGGCCAACACGCTCACGAGCAACGTGCAGCAGCTCAAAGCTCTGATAGAGCAGGCCAAGAGGGACAGCAAAGGACACAAGGAGGTGAAGGGACGTCAACGCACCACACGCCGTAGGATGATCACTCGTAACGTAACAAAACATGACAAGATAATCGTTTTCAAAACAACACGCTTAACAGTTGGCCCGATTATCAGTACGTGCGTCGCCATTTTAAGGGCACGGACCTCATTGACTTGTGTGTGTGTGTGTGTGTGTGTGTGTGTGTGTGTGTGTTCAGTGTGCCGTCAGTCAGTCCTTCCAGAACCAGATAACATTCCAGACAGCGGACGACATGCAAGCCAAACGGAGCACTGACATCGCTGAGGTCATCATCAATGTAGGTTTTCCAGGTTTGAAAAAAATATTCATAATACTTCAACGCCGTTTCCGCAAAAATGCTTTTAAAACCCAAAGAAAATGAAAAGATAGACGTGGTCCGCTGCAGCTTTTCCCAGACGGGCTTGCGCGCCCGATCGGCAGTCCTTCTTTTGTGAGCTGCTCAATCGCGCCTGCTGCCCTCCCAATCCATTTCTCGCCGTCTGGCGTCGTTTCCTCACCCACCCTCACTTTGCCAGTCGACATTTAATGACCCAGACAGCTGGCGAGAGAGTGTTGCGGTCTGATGAGACCAACAGGAGTTGAAATAATTTGGCGTCACGAATGTATATTTGTGGTCATCCCATTCGAATTTGTTGTTGACGTCGCTTGTGTTTTTGTCTTTGCAGCAGATGTGCGAGAACTGCGGCCGCGTGGCGCTGAGCGAGTGCACGGGCTGCCGGAAGGTCAACTACTGCTCCACTTTCTGCCAGAGGAAGGTGAGGGAGTGACTTGCTGCCGGGGCCGTTCCTTCCTCTCGCGGAAACCTCCGCCTTTCCATATTCTTCAGGAACGGACGGACGGTCGGGAGTCGCTTCTTGTCTGTTCCAATTCAATTAAAAACGCACTAAGAACAATTATACAACTTAAAATAGGAGATTTTCCATGACGCTGCGCTAGCATGCTCGCGACACAGCAAATATGATTGCTAGATCAACATTGTACGGTTTTTAAAAGTGGAAACGAATGAATGGCGGGCGACCAGGGGTCGAAATTCCCCATTGAAATGAATGGCGGGCGACCAGGGGTCGAAATCCCCCATTGAAATGAATGGCGGGCGACCAGGGGTCGAAATCCCCCATTGAAATGAATGGCGGGCGACCAGGGTTCGAAATCTCCCATTGAAATGAATGGCGGGCGACCAGGGGTCGAAATCCCCCATTGAAATGAATGGCGGGCGACCAGGGGTCGAAATCCCCCATTGGAATGAATGGCGGGCGACCAGGGGTCCGACTCCCCCATCGGCATGAATGGCGGGTAAGCGCACTTAGCGGTGAACATTTGCGAGACGAGTGGATTTCGCCAGCAATTTTAACGGTCACTGACAATTTTTCATGTCGCAAGGAAACGTTTTTCAAAATGTCCTTGCGACAAGAAAAAAAACACGAATACTGTTGGCGGCGTTTGCGACCTTGAAGAAACCCTGACGAGAAATCAACATTCGCTATCTCCGCAAACACTCCCAAACATTTGTGTAAACAAGTTGTTGTTTTTTTACTTTACTTTTTAGAAATAACTCAAATAATTCCATGACACAACTAACGGCCAGTCACCCAACACGCGTCGTAGATTCTCTTAACAGGTCGCCTGTTAATAATCCAGTCGCTAACCTGAGCTGATGTCACTCAAACCTCCTGACACGCACGTCACTCACCTGTCCAGGACCCGCCCTTTAAAGTCACACGCCCTTTAAAGTCACAGATACTACAGTGTACGTGAGGATGAAGATCCAAAGTGCACCTCCCATGATGCACATTGTTAAACAATGCCGAATCCATTTTTAGCCAATTAATCAGCAGGATAATCGGAAAAATCCTCAACCCTAAAAAGCTGCGAAATCCGACAAACGAGTACATTTTGCTCATCTGGCCGCTTTTCACACTTGCAGGACTGGCAAGACCATCAGAACGCCTGCTGCCAATCAGGAGTGGGTGGAGCCATCCCGGAGGACGAGCCAATGGCTTCCATCGGCATGGACAAAGTTAAGTGAGAGGGCGTGGCTGGACCCGCCCATTTGAATCCTCGCTTTCCTTTCGGCTTTTCCCGATCAAGACGAAAAACTGATCAGGACGTTTCGTGAAGGAAACGACGCGTGAAGAATATTTATTTTTAAACTTGATGATCTTTATGTTTGCTCATCATTTTCTTCGGTTATGCAATCTTTTTTTATACTTCATTTCTTTGACTTTTTGGGGGGTCAAAATCATTTGGACTTATTTTCAGTGTCTGCAACTTTGAGGATGTATAAACTTTGCTGTTGTTGTTGTTGTTTGGTACCAACATTAAACAGTCTCACCAAATATGAATTGATTCATTAAGACGAGAAGTTTCTTATTAAATTGTCCATGCATTCATAATTCATTTAACCTAATCAACATATTAATTTGATTTAAAAAAAAATATATATATATATGAGTTAGATAAATCCTAATTGAGTTTGTATTTAATATGATGAAATTATATTTTTAAGTATTAATGGACAAATTAATTAATTCACATTTAATTGATTATTATTGATTGATATTGATTATTTATTTTTATCTCATTTATTTCCATTTAGTACAAAAAACAATAATGGAATCAGACATTTAGTTAATAAATACAAATGCTATTTTTTTTTTAATCATATAAATTATTTGAAATTGCAGTAAAAAAAATTGAATGAAAATGTCACGGAATACATAAATAGTTTATGAAAAATATTTTTTAATGTATTTTGCAATGTCATTAATGGACATTGGACTTCAATTTGTTAATATTAAAATTAAAGTGCTTTCATTTTGGCATCCCCAACAAACATCCATAATGAAGTAAAAGGCTTTCACACAAAAATAAAGATAGGGTATTAATTAATATACAAAATCCAGTCAAAATAATAAAATTAAATTAAGACAAATCTGTCATAAAATAATTTCAATACAAAATAGTAATCATTTGACAATTTAATAAATTAAAAAAATATTTCACCTCAATAAATTTAGTGGCAAAAATTCTAATGTCTAAGAATATGTCCTATTTCTAAACCCCGCCCCCCTCCAAAGTTTATAGTAGTATGTTTTGTATTTAATGTATTTTGTTTTGTATGCACAGGAAGTGAACTCTTTCCGGCACTTTGCCGCTTGTCAGCTCAATTAAGGAAGCAAACCAGAAAGTTGCGTTGAATGCTTTTATTGTGAAAAGATGAACTTGACTTAGAAAACAGTACTTCTGCCGTCTTTGTCCCGCTTTGTTTCTTCAACTTCGGGCAGGAAGTCTTGCAAAGTAGCGAGCGCCGACAGGAAGTCATAGAAGCGTCCCCCGCTCAAACAAAGTCCTCCGATGGCGCTCATGCGGCGCGGCAGCGAAAGTGGCAGCAGCGGCGCAGGACGTTTTTGAAGAAGCGTCGGAACTCGGTGTTGAAGACGGTGTAGATGACGGGATTGAGCGCGCTGTTGACGTAACCCAACCACGTGGCCACGCTCATGACCACGGGCGGGATGTCGCACGCCTGGCAGCGAGCGCGCACGATGTGCAGCACGAAGAACGGCGTCCAGCACAACAAGAACACGCCTGGGACGACAAAGAGAAAACAAAGAGAAGAGGTCAGTTGGATGCGCGCAAATGTCATGAGGTCGCGTGACCTCGTGTCGTGACGTCACGCGACCTCATGTGGCGACGTCACGCGACCTCATGTAGCGACGTCACGCGACCTCATGTAGCGACGTCACGCGACCTCATGTAGCGACGTCACGCGACCTCATGTAGCGACGTCACGCGACCTCATGTGGCGACGTCACGCGACCTCGTGTGGCGACGTCGCGCGACCTCGTGTGGCGACGTCACGCGACCTCGTGTGGCGACGTCACGCGACCTCGTGTAGGGACGTCACGCGACCTCATGTGGCGACGTCACGCGACCTCGTGTGGCGACGTCACGCGACCTCATGTAGCGACGCCACGCGACCTCATGTAGCGACGTCACGCGACCTCATGTAGCGACGTCACGCGACCTCATGTAGCGACGTCACGCGACCTCATGTAGCGACGTCACGCGACCTCATGTAGCGACGTCACGCGACCTCATGTAGCGACGTCACGCGACCTCGTGTGGCGACGTCACGCGACCTCGTGTGGCGACGTCACGCGACCTCGTGTGGCGACGTCGCGCGACCTCGTGTGGCGACGTCACGCGACCTCGTGTGGCGACGTCACGCGACCTCGTGTAGGGACGTCACGCGACCTCGTGTGGCGACGTCACGCGACCTCGTGTGGCGACGTCACGCGACCTCGTGTGGCGACGCCACGCGACCTCATGTAGCGACGTCACGCGACCTCGTGTAGCGACGTCACGCGACCTCGTGTAGCGACGTCACGCGACCTCGTGTGGCGACGTCACGCGACCTCGTGTGGCGACGTCACGCGACCTCGTGTGGCGACGTCACGCGACCTCGTGTGGCGACGTCACGCGACCTCGTGTGGCGACGTCACGCGACCTCGTGTGGCGACGTCACGCGACCTCGTGTGACCTCGTGTGGCGACGTCACGCGACCTCATGTGGCGACGTCACGCGACCTCATGTGGCGACGTCACGCGACCTCATGTAGCGACGTCACGCGACCTCGTGTGGCGACATCACGCGACCTCGTGTGGTGACGTCGCGCGACCTCGTGTGGCGACGTCGCGCGACCTCGTGTAGCGACGTCACGCGACCTCGTGTGGCGACGTCACGCGACCTCATGTGGCGACGTCACGCGACCTCGTGTGGCGACGTCACGCGACCTCGTGTGGCGACGTCACGCGACCTCGTGTAGCGACTGTGAGGCAGACGGCTGCTTTCGACACAAAAAGTGTTCCTTTGTTCCATTCCTAACAAAAAAATCAGGGGGCGGCCATTTTGTCACTTGCTGTCGACTGAAGTTGACACACTGATCTGACTATATGACTGGATAGCCCATACGCGCCCGTCGTGCAAGACGTTGAAGCGACAGGGCGGCCATCTTGCTCCTCCCATCTCGCCAGCAGACTTCTGTATAAACTATACGGTGTACGTACAGATGAGACATATACAGCACGTAGGCAGTTATTCTAAGGGCGGGGGTGGTCACTATTCTTTAACTCATTCACTCGCAGCCATTTTCACAGAAGCAACCCACTTCGCTCCCGACTGTTTTACTGGATTTTGACCGATTTTGCAAGGCCCACAGAATATTGTGTTCTATTGCAATAAAAACATGGAAGCTACCAAAAGAAAGATGAGAGTCTCTTCTTTCATCAGGAAGAAAAAGCATTTGTGTCTGTTTCCGTTTTGTAGCAATTAGCATTAGAGCAGGGGTGTCAAACATACGGCCCTTAATGAGCTTCTTTCTTTTTTTTTTAACATGGCCCCTGGTTGATCTCTTATACTCTTCTTTTTTGTAATAATTACCATTTCTTCAACTGTTCTTTGCAGTTGAGAGGCAGCTTCAAAGTATGTTCTAGCATATAAAAAAAAACACACACACACACACATAAAAACGTATAAATACGTCTTTGGGCATTTAAAATAGAACATATTTATACGGTTTTTGGAGCAAATGAGTAAACATGTAAAAAAATTAACAAGTGGACAGTATGTGCTGCTTTGAAGACCCCCTTTTTCTTATATTGTACTTTTTAATAACATAAATTGTGTAACGTAAAGTACAAAAACATTTTTTTTGCCTGAACTCAAAATTTCAAGGCAACAAACTTCACTCCATTTTTAAGTTGGCCAATTCAACAAAACATTGAAAGTTTTGCTGTTGTGAAAATTGGCGTGGTAGGGCGCCCCCGGCCTAAAGTGGCATGCGGGGGGGGGGCTCCAATGTGACATTGAAAGGCAGAATGTTGCCGCTTTGGCTTCGTACCCCCGATGCGAGTTTGGGAATGTTTCACACTGGCGCTCACATCTGAGCAGCTTTTACGAGGTAATTGGCTTTCGGGGTTAAGGCGCTGCGGGATTAGCCGCTGTGTGCTAAAGGGAAGCACTTCTACGCATTAGCGCCGCGCTAGCCGCTATTAATAGCCGCAACTTTTCCCGCTGACTTGTCACCTTAACACGCAACGGCGTAAAGATGGCGGCACGACGCGGGTGAGGTACTGCGTGAAAGGGGCTTTACACACAAACGCCGTCCCGCTTCTGTTACGGCTCTGAGACGAGCTGGAAATTTGTAATTTTTTCGCCACCTCTAATACAATTTGGCAATACAGACAGCGTGAAAGGGGCAAACACTATCCCGCCTTTGTTAGAAATAACCACTGTCAATGTGGAAAAAATAACAGTGATATGTGAAAGTGTCAAATAATAACACTATGAGAGTTAAATATTCACTTCCGATTTTACTGATGCGACCCAAACCGCCGTCGTTTTTTCGTATCGGTGCTTACTTGGGGTGTGCCAAAAAAATCGATTCTCATAAGAGTCGCGATTCTCATTTAGTACGATTCAGAATCGATTTTAAATGTCCACAAATGGATTTCATTTCAATTATTTTATACTGTCTTGCCCTTGTTTGTTTGTACCTTTATTGGGAGTGCTGTTCATGTTGTGCCCGGTTTGGCCACTTAGGGGCAGTGTGGTTCCGCGGGTTCTGATACACTGTTAAGTTGTAGCCACGTTAGAGAGTGGAAGGAAAAAGTCACAATCAAGTTATGCTAATAAAAGTTGGGTTTTTTTGCAGCGTAGGAAGAGCAGATGGCGGCGAGTCATGTTAAGATGCTTCTCTGACATTCCTGACGCGTTTTGTGTGAATATCGTGTGTGAGTGATAAAAGTGCCGCGAGTAGCGCGCTAATTAGCATTAGCGAGTCCGACTGGAGCAGATCATGACGATTCTTTGCACATCTCTAAATTGAAGCAAAAAATCGTTTTGAATCGAAAATCGAATCAGACCCGAAGATCGTATTTTGAATCGCGAGACGGTCAAAGATTCCCACCCTCGGGGCGCTTACCTACGACCACGGGCAGCACCTTCATGGCCTTCCTCTCGCGGTTGTTGATCTTGGCTGTGCTCTTACGTCGAGGCTGCGGGTTGAACTTCACGTCGGCGAAGCTGACCGTCGGCACGCGTCCCGACGGCGGGATTTCGACGGCGGCGGCGGCGGCGGCGGCGGCGGCTTGGACGGCCGGCTCCCTCTCGATGACGGGCGGCAAAAGCGGCGGCAGGAGCGAGGCGGCGTTGGCCTGGCGCAACTTGCGGCAGGCCTGGATGCTGCTCCTCAGCTTGGCCTTCCGCGCCTCCTCCCAGCGGCGCAGGCCGCGGAAAATGCCGCAGTAGAGCAGCAGCATGGCGGGACACGGGATGAAGAAGGAGCACACGGACGAGTACAGCACGTAGTCGGCGTTCTCCAGCTTGCACTCGCCGGGGCGCCGGCCCGCCACCTGGTTGACGCCCAGCATGACGGGAGAGGCCACCGCCAAGGCCAGGATCCACGTGGCCGACAGCAGGACGGCCTGCCGCAGGTCCACGTGCTTCCGGTTGTAGTTGAGCGGGATCAGCACCGCGATGAACCTGACGATCAAAAGATCACAATCACACCTGAACATGACCCCCCGTGACCCCAGCAACCCCCCGTGACCCCAGCAACCCCCCGTGACCCCAGCAACCCCCCGTGACCCCAGCAACCCCCCGTGAACCCAGCAACCCCCCGTGACCCCAGCAACCCCCCCGTGACCCCAGCAACCCCCCATGACCCCAGCAACCCCCCGTGACCCCAGCAACCCCCCATGACCCCAGCAACCCCCCGTGACCCCAGCAACCCCCCGTGACCCCAGCAACCCCCCCGTGACCCCAGCAACCCCCCATGACCCCAGCAACCCCCCGTGACCCCAGCAACCCCCCATGACCCCAGCAACCCCCGTGACCCCAGCAACCCCCCGTGACCCCAGCAACCCCCCATGACCCCAGCAACCCCCCGTGACCCCAGCAACCCCCCGTGACCCCAGCAACCCCCCGTGACCCCAGCAACCCCCCGTGACCCCAGCAACCCCCCCGTGACCCCAGCAACCCCCCATGACCCCAGCAACCCCCCGTGACCCCAGCAACCCCCCATGACCCCAGCAACCCCCCGTGACCCCAGCAACCCCCCATGACCCCAGCAACCCCCCGTGACCCCAGCAACCCCCCGTGACCCCAGCAACCCCCCCGTGACCCCAGCAACCCCCCATGACCCCAGCAACCCCCCGTGACCCCAGCAACCCCCCGTGACCCCAGCAACCCCCCATGACCCCAGCAACCCCCCGTGACCCCAGCAACCCCCCGTGACCCCAGCAACCCCCCGTGACCCCAGCCACTAACAAGAGCAGTCTGCTCAGGAAATGTATTCATATATATATATATATAATTTTTTGTGATGGGGCTTTTTAATTTTATTCGAGGGAGGTATCCATTTTTCATTTTATTTGCAGAAGACATTTTTTGTTGTATTTGAGGAAATCCTCTATTTTAAAACTTATTTTAGCGATATGTTTATTTATCTTAAGAGGTTGGTGCATTGAGCAAATTTCACAGCTGCTGTACTTTTTCTTGACAGGACCACTCATACAATGGCGGTTAGCACATTGTCAATGCTATTTTCATGATCCCGTCTATGGCTTTTCCCATTATGTGTTAGCAATAAGCTAGTGGAAGGTTTTCAAAAACGGCGTCATTCGCTTTTGTTATGTTTCGTTTGACAGCAAACTCGTAAGTCAAGGCAACAACAAGACGGCTCGCTTGTGGGGGAAACTCGCCAAGTGGCCTCGCTCGCATCTCAAGGCGCCGCCGTGTAAACAACGTGACTGTGCGGTCCGCGTGCGCGTGCGCGCGCGCGCGTACCTGTCGACGCTGATGGCGCACAGGTTGAAGATGGAGGCGGTGCACAACATGACGTCCATGCTCATCAGGCCGTCGCACACGCCCGCGCTCAGCGTCCACACGCCGTCCTGGAACTGCAACACGCACGCACGCACGCACGCACGCACGGTGAGAGGATGCAACACGCATGGCAATAACTGGCCGCTACATTAGGTACACCAGCAAAAAAAAAAAAAAAGCTTTACAAAAAAGGGGACAAAAATCTTGTGTCACTTTTTTTTATGTTTCTTTATCTTCACATATAATCCCAAAAAAAATTAAATACACACTTGCGCATACCTTAAATCATATTTAAGCACATAATTTGTCATTGTGGAGCCAGCAAATGTAACTCAACAAAGCATGTCCCAAAAGGACACTTGCTGCATTTCAAAGGACTTCGTGACGTCTTTCTCCTGCCGTTGACCTCAAAATGGCGACTTTTGCTCAATAATGACAACAATTACCGCCATAAACACCAAATGGAATGACTCGTGGCCTGAAATTAAATGACACGCGTCCCTCTGCTTGAAGGCTTTGACTTGAAACGGACATAAATATTTTAGCTGCAGAGATCCGGACACAAACAAAAGGCAATGTTGTTACATTTACCGGCTTTCCGTTTGCTAAAAGTGCATAAAATGTCTTCTTTTTTTTTTTACATCAACTTTTGGTACAAATCCAGTTTCATTCCTTAAAGTTGCTATAAATGAAACAACAAACTACAAGATTTACAAATCTACCAAAATGAATCTTCTCACAAGGAGTGGTTAACTTCTTTTTACACTTGTACAACCGTTATGATTGTTCAAATGTGATTAAATAAACCTTTTATAACGTGGCAGGAAGAAACAATTCTACATTTTACAGGTCCTTTTTTATGTTTAATGTTTTTATATTTTCAGATATTAAAAAAGTAATGGGAAAAATTCAATTAATAAAAGAAAAGAAAAAAATCTGAATAAATGTTTTTTTTTAATTAATAAAAATTTCTAAACAAAATTTTCAGGATTTATCTTTTAATTTTCAAAACAAATGACAAAAAAAAACGTTTCAGACAGAATTTGGGTGGAAATATTTAAATTGTTAATTGTACAAAAATGTGTATTCAATATTTTCAAACAGAATTTGGAAGTAATCTGATAAAATTATAGAATGTAATACTGTAGTAAAATACCAAAAAAGATGATTTAATTTGGGTAGAATATATATTTTTTTAACTAAAAACTAATATTTCGGGGGTTGATATTATAAAATTACACTAACAATAATATTTTATATTAAAATATAAGTGTAATTTGTATTATTGTAATTGAAAATATAAGGATATCGTAATTGGTATCAGCTGGCATCGACTTTATTTTAAGGTATCGGGCACTCGTGTAGGCATACCAATACCAGACCACTGATACTTAAGGGAAAAAAAGACTTTTAAGTCATCCTCGGCACATCGAGGCGAATCCTCTGCGTGACAGAAAAAGGTCTTGTTCACGATTTTTTTGTCATGTTAAATTAAATTTGATGTTTCGGCTACGAGTGATATTGGTATCACTGAGTGAACTTTTTTTTTGGGGGGGGGAGGGAGGGGGTGACGTCACCTCAGAGTAGACAAAGAGGGGCAGCACGAGCACGGCCAGCAGCAGGTCGGCCACCGCCAGGCTGACGATGAAGTAGTTTGTGGTGGTCTTGAGGGCTTTCTCGGTCAGCACGCTGACGCACACGAGCGCGTTTCCGCCCACGATCGCCACGATCAGCAGCACGCCCAGCACCAGAGCCGCCACGTTGTGCCCCCGCACCGGCGCGGACGGAGAGAGAGAGGAGGGCGCCCCCCCGGGGGTGGCCTCGTTGCCCGTCATCTCCATCCTCTCGAACCGCGGCCCCCCAGCCCCCGCCGCGGGCTCTCATGAAGGACGGCGCGGGTGCTGCCGGGTCCGCATGCCCCGCCGCAGGGAAAAAAAAATGCCGCCTTACTTGATGGCTAACCGAAGCAAAAGTGTCCTTATTGAAGAGCGGCCGATGTTGTGGAAAAGCAACATTGTGACTGCGGGGGAGGAGAAAGAAGAAAAGAACAAAGTTGACGAAAAGCTCCGGAAGTGTCCCGATGCCAGCGCGGCGAAAGTGTCCGACGGAAGGTGCGCTCGCACGGCTCGGACCTTTGCTGCCCTGGCGGCCAAATTAGAGCATTAAAGCCGCTTAAAGGGCTGCGCTTCACCGCCGTGTCCTTCGGTTCACTCACAGTGCGCATGCGCGCGCAAAACGAAACCAGCTCAGGTCACGTGCGTTGTAATGAACTTCTTGAGCTTCTTTCAAACGTGAATTTATTCGTAGACAACATTAACAAACTGGTACACGCTTAGAACTATACTGCGTCAAAATAAAAGAACCCAATCTCTGCTGCAAAAGGTTTTTGACCCGCTGCTCTCATGAGGTCAACCTTTAAGTGCCGTGACGACTAATTCGTGTCGAACTTTCTCTAGGAGTGTTTCAAGTCTTTGCTGAAGACAATAATTTTTGTCTTAAACTTGTGCTGCATTCGAGCATGGTCGGAAGTCGGACATATCCGAGTTGTTTTTTTTCTCCAGTCTCCGACCTAAAAACGTTCGAGGCGAAAGTATACAACCCAAATGGCGGATAGTGATAAATTGTTTGTTTATTTTGGTCCTGGACAAACTTGTCTTCTCGCAATTTTGCTTCATGTATTGTTTTTATCTGATCTCCTCAGCATTTCATACATCATTTCACCGTATAATTTCATGCAGGGAAATATCGTCACGTGGGTTGTGTGACGTGGAATGATGTCGATTTTGTTTATGAATGAAGAAAGCTATCTAGTTTTATACTCCAGTAAATTCGCGGTATGTGTTTCCAAAGGGGTCGCCGTTGTACAGTGACGTCACGATGGTAGTGCGTCGATGATGTCAGGGTCTTTTTTTTTCTGACTTCGCAAGTGGGATTTCCGATTGGTTTGACTCGTCAAATGCCTCGATTGTTTGTAATTGTATATTTGTTCAATTAAAAGAAAAAAAAGAGTGGGATTTCCGAGTTCAAAGGGGGCGTTCCCGTACACACTTCCTGGTTTGAAGTCGGAAAAGTCCGACTTCCGACCAGCCTCGAATGCAGCATTCATTTAAAAGGAGCAACAGTGCCACCCGGTGGACATTGTTGTGTGTGTTCAGCCTCGTGATTGCAACAGGTGCGCGCCAGTCACCAGGAAACGTTTGGAAGGCAAACTTTTGTGAAGCACAACTCCTGGATTTTAAGGCTTGATGATCAAACAAAGTATCCCAAAGTCATAAATCATTTATGACAGCGCTTTGACATTTGGACGAATTCATGCACGAGCAACACAAAAACATTATTTCACGCGTGACGTGCAGAGTGGAAAGCAAGCGAAGTCAATGAAAAGTAAGTGCGACGAAGTTGTGGCGTTTGGAAGCGCGGAATTGGTTTGGATTGTTATTCAATGTTGACTGTTGATGTTGTTGCGAATTCGACATTCGTGTTCGTAAGAAACGCGCATTTGCATGCGCTTGTATTGTTTTGTTGGTGTTTCAAGTGGCGTTCAAAGGGAGTTGTGTGCCTGTACGTGGTCGTGGTTACTTATGAAGTTGTACATGTGTCTTGAAAGTTCTCCTACAAATGGTTTTTTTTGCACCTGTGGTTTTCTTCCGACATTATTATTCTGCTTTAAAAAAAAAAAAAACACAAGTCAAACTTTGTGCTTTATTATATCAGAGCAACGTAACCCAATTCAAGTATTGGCATGAATGACCTTTCAGCTATTCATAAACTGCTTTAAAAAATATATTTTCATGTGAGGATATTTGTTTTGGCATGACATCAAATCCAACTTTTTTGTAATAGTGTTCCCTCGTTTTCCACTTTTTTTACATTTAAGAAATGTTTTAAGGCTCTAAAAGCCCTCACCACACATTTTATACACTTTTCTCATCGAGGCGTTTACATTTTCTCACATTATTCTTGTTTAAACACTCAATGTTCAAACCTTCATAATTTTTTTTATTATAAAATGGGTACATTGCTGTAAAAAAAAAAATGCATACAAAATCAGCAAAACATCGAGGCCGCAAAAAGTGAACCGGGTTATTGCGAGGGAAAACAGTATTTTCATTTGCGATTCGAATATGACTACATTTTTAAAAACGATTCAAATACATAAAATATGACAAAGTAGTCAAATTATTTGGACTTTATTGCATCATAACATCGCGTGCGTGTGACATTCATACAAAATACTGTCTCTTTTTTTTTGGGACACAATTGAATGTCGCACAAGCAAACAAACAAAAATCAAGACGACCACATGACATCACCCAGCAGGAAGTGAGGTCTGAGCAGTTCCAGGATGGGACCGCGGGGGGCGCCGGCGAGGCAGTGGGCCTCGTCGGCGTTCAGGCCGCGGGAGCGAAGTGTTGCCAGGGTGTCGCCGAAGTGTCGCCGCCCGCCGTGTGCCGTCATCACCAAAACGCTGACGGGACTGTCCAGGACGCCGAAACGTCCCCGCATGGCGCCCAGCTGTGACCAGAAATGCTGGGGGGGGGAGGGTTCCAAAAGGGGGCTGATGTTAGCGGGTTAGCATGTAGCCCAGGGGTGGGCAAATTACGACCCCATGCAATTATTTTGCCTCTTTTTCACGACGTAGTAGGGAAGGAGTCAATTCTGACCAATCATGGCTCAGTTTGCTGACCAAACCCAGAAAACAGGTGAGCCATGATTGGTCGTTACCTACTTCCTCAGCACAGGTGATTTTAAAGGTATTAATTGTATACAAAAAAATAATGCAATTATCAAATTTAATTTTGGACAAAATACTAACTTTTTACTGCTGAAAACGAGTCAAGTATTCCTTTAACGCTTAGTTGTCATAATTTTCATCTTTACCTACAAAATGATGAATTAAAACATAAGCGAAACTTTTAATTGATTCATTCACGTACCACTAGAGGGAGTCCACGTACCACACTTTGAGAATCACAGTTAATACGCCTTTGGATTTACATTATTAAATAATTGGTCAGCTGATTCATTATAAATACAATTTTAAAAATAGGTTCAACTTTACATACACCGCATATTGATTTGAATTTATTTGTATTTTTTGTCGAAAAAAATAACTCGCACCTGCGCTGCTGGCGTGGACTTGGCAGTTGTTGTTGTGGTGATGATGTCATCGCCGCACAGCAAAACTCTGAGTTGCTCCGACGGACTCGACCAAGTTTGACGGCCCAACAGCGCCGACAGGACGCCTGCGAGACCAATCAACAACATCAGACCTCCGCCAAGGCACAAATGTCAGATGTGTTGTGTTATGCGACTTTTTAGCAGAATGCGTTTTGTGTTTGGAAATGCAATTACTGTCAACTAAATGTAGAAAAATGCGCTCAATTATTTTTTTGTTTTTTTTACCGTTCTCATTCACACAGGGAGCTATTATAAACTTATTTGGATTGTCTAAGTAGTTAATAGAAAGTTTAGACAATTTAGACAAAAATAAAAGTGGAATAGCACATCAAAATTCTATAGGTTGTCGTGGCCAGTTTACTTGGGTGGCCCGCCCAAGTATTCACATGGTGTGGGAAACACTGGCGTGTGTATGTGGTCCTCTGGCGCCCCCAGCGGGACAACAAACCTCTTTGCGACGCCCGTGTTACTTCCTCCGGCTCCGAGGACAAGAACAGCTGCACTTGATTTTCAAGCAAACTCTCCACAAAGTCCTCGCGGCCCGAAAAACAGAAGCGGCTCACTTCCAGACCTGTCGGTGCAGCGGCAGCGATCGTCAAGGTCAACCGCACCGGAATCATTTTTTCTCTCCCCGCAGTGTGCCGGCGGCATACCGTAATGTTTGGCGCTGCTGACGATGCGAGCGCTTTGCCGCCGCCGCCGCTCGTCGGTGGTGACGAGAATCACGTCGAAAAGCAACGACTCGGCACAATTGGCCGCCACCAGCTGCCGATTCACGCTCCGCAGCGCCTACAAATGCAAATGACGGCGTTTTCTGCAATCTTTTTCTTTTGCGGCCTGCAAACTTTCAAACTCCTGCACTCGTATTTTCTCGCACCTGCATCAGCGGGTGGGCCACGCCCACGCCGAGCACGTCGCCGTTGTCGGCATCCTCCAACACGGCCGAGCAGGAGACGGCCACCACCAGCGCTTGCTCGGCGTCCTTCTGCAAGAACACATTGATTTCATTTTTAATAATAAAAACAACTTTTAAAAGCACCTGGAACAAAAAAAAAAAAATCTTTGTTAGCAAGTGTTTTGAAGAGGGCTGCAGCATACAATAAAGACGTATTTAATTATTAAATATGACATTTTTTTGGGGGGGGGGGTAATATATCGTGTATCAGCAGTTGGCTTGTCTGTTTTTGTATTTTCTGGAAAAAAAAAAGGGGGGGGGGGGTGGCCATTATTTTAGCAAGGTGACCATATTTGTTAAAACACATGTATTAACAATTATAACGGGTTTAAAAAAAACGTCTCAAGGGACCAAAGGACAGGATGCTTTATTTAAACTTATGAGTGGAATTAAATGCATCCAAATTAAATATTGTATAATTATATAAATTAAGACGTGTGTGTGCGTGTGTTAATGTTTGACTATAATGTAAATAAGCTATGAGTATTTTTGTATTGGCATAATTATTCATGTAAAACGGTGACCAAAAAAATACCGCCTATTTGTTCTAATTGCATGGGTAATAGTGGAATTCTGACTGTTCCTTTGTATCAAGTGTGATTTATTGTAAAAGATAAAGACAAAAATGCTATTTTTTCCCAAGTGTAGTTTGGCCACATAATGTTTTTGTTAAGTTTCCTACCTGCTTCACGTCAACGTTCACGATGGTGGAAACCATCTCCGCCTCCCTGGCGGCTTCTTTGCCGTCGAAGGCAGGTTAAAAATCAATTCAAATGAAAAAGTGGTCACCCACTCACTTTTTTAGGACCAAGTTGGAAATAAAATTAGAAAAAAAATCTGTCAGAAAAGTTGCTCCACAAACTGAAAAGTTCACTTCCGCCTTTTTTATTTTTTTGCCACCTCGTTGTCTTCCTCTTCGTGATTGGTGGATGACAAGCAGCTATTCACTACCGCCGCCTATTGGCTGACAATAAAAACAACCTTACTATTTGAAAAGAATCCAAAAGTGTTTTTTAATTCATTATTCATCATATCGTTCTACGTTACCAGAGTAAAAGAAAGAAAAAGAAAGAAAAGTGAGCTATTTAAGAAGGAGACATGATGACGTCACCCCACATTGAAGAATGTAGCCACGCCTACGAACTGGCGTGATGGTAGACAACTAAACTAGTCAAACGGGAGTTTTCGCTCTCCGTCGCTCAACTTCTTCCACAACTGATTGACCGCCTCGGACGGACGAAGTGCCGGCCCGAAAGCGTCCGGGTCGGCTTGAAGCCTCGTCGGAGCGCCGCCGCGGAGGTTGAAAGCGAGTTTGGTGCGCTGAGGCAACTTGTTTGCCTTTCAGCAACATTCTTCAGTTCAGGTGTGTCATTCCGAGCGAGCTCGAACGTGATTGGCTGTCTTGTCACCTTTCAGCGGCCACAGTATTAGGCAAACTTTTGCTCCTGTTTTGATTGACACTGTCATGGAGTTCATAGTAAAGTTTGTGATTGTGCAACTCGTGTAAAATATTCGGAAAAGCTCCAGCAACAACAATTTGACACGTCAATCACAACTAAGCATGCATGCCAATTATTTAGGCCTTATTTGTAAAACAAGTGCTCGAGGCGATCTGAGGCGGGACCGACACTTTTGTGTAAGGGAATGCTATAAAAACCGTTTCTTCAGCCCTGTTGTGGTGAATACAATTGCAGTCGTCAGGCAACTATTTTATGCACTACACGACATCAGGTGCCTGAATGCTATGAAAGCACAGTTGTGGTCACATCCTGTTTTTCATAGTATTTGCTTTTGGTTTCACTGAGCCAACAAGAAACCATTTTTAAAACAGAGCCCAACATGTCAATATGTTATCAAAATGCATGATAAATGGATATAGAAGAGGATGAAGAATAGAACCCTGCGGAACACCTCACAGACCACCTCACATTTATCTTCAAAACTTTTATCACCTAGCTCAGTTAAATGAAAAATATTTTCTCCTGTCCGCTGTCAGTGGTGTCCAGGTAGACAGCGAGCGGCGGGGCAGGGTGGGGCGTGTTCCACAAGGCTCGACCATGCGGAGGCGTCTGGACCGGATCCGGAATTGGAGCCACAAGCGGGAGGATTTGGTGGATCTGTCGGATTCGCCCAACACGTCGGACGCGGAATGCAGCGAGGAGGTGCTGAATGGAACGCACAACTCGCAGCGCTACGCTAATGTTCAGATTGTGTCAAGGGATGCGAGAGTAAACCCTGTGGGACCTCGTTGAAATAGGACTATGAAAATCATTTCTTTTCATTCTTATCAACTAAAAGAATGCATTTCCTAATTGTATTTTTTTTAACCCAATTTTACAAATTACCGTGCAAAAAATATATTAGAGGTACAAAAAAAACAATTTTCTTTATTTTTAAGGTATTTGAGTTTTTGTTTTTTTTTTTTTTTTTTTACTTCTGCCCAAGGTGCTTTTTATTATCCCCAAACTACAAATTGTAGGTAAGAAATGCTCTGTTTCAGATCAAAATGAACTATCCAAGAATAAATGTTATTTTTTTGGGCTAGCACAGTGATGCTAATAATTGTAGTCATTTTTGTTTTAGTATGATTTGACTTGACACGTTCTTCTCTGTTCTTATAGATTGTTTCAGGATCACTTTCTGCATCTCAAGATGAATCCAAAACGGATCTCAATGAGGTGAAAGGACATCTGGAGATCACTTTGTTAGAGAAACATTTCTTACGTGAGTTAAGGAGATTCTTTTTTTGTTTCCATTTTTTTGTTTTTTTTTCTTTGTTATGTGACCGATCACATCACCTTCCAGAGGAGGAGCTGAGGAAAGTCAGAGAGGAAGAAACCGATGTGGAAGCGCTTCGACAGGAGCTGGAGCAGGAACGCTGCAGGAACATGGAACTGGAACAAAAGCTCAATGACGTCATCAATGCCAGGTCAGGTCCGACCGATTGCAAGTGCACACCCTTCTCTCGAGAAATGACCCTAAAATGGCCACTCCAACCCCAAATGGCAAACTTCTTGTGTATTTACGGTCTTGATTTCTAGAGACTCTTTTTTTTTTTTTGTGGGTCTACTCATGATAGACATGCCTACCAAATTTCATGTTGCTATATGAAACTAGCCTCAGGGGCTGCATTTTTAAAAGAATACTATTGGACAATGATCCTAAGAAATGACTCTAAAATGGCTACTTCAAACCCAAATGGAAGACTTGCTGTATACTTATGGTGATATTTTCTTGAGACTTTTTTGTGGGTCTTGTCATGATAGACGTGCCTACCAAATTTCATGTTGCTATGTGAAACTAGGTTCAGGGGCTGCATTTTCAAAAACATTCTCGGGACAATGATCCCAAGAAAGTACTCTAAAATGGCTACTTCAAACCCAAATGGAAGACTTGCTGTATACTTATGGGGATATTTTCTTGAGACTTTTTTGTGGGTCTTGTCATGATACACACGCCTACCAAATTTCATGTTGCTATATGAAACTAGCCTCAGGGGCTGCGTTTTTAAAAGAATTCCATTGGACAATGATCCTAAGAAATGACTCTAAAATGGCCACTTCAAACCCAAATGGCAGACGTCCTGTGTATTTGCGGCCATGGCTTCCAGAGACCTTTTTGTGGGTCTACTCATGATAGACGTGCCTACCAAATTTCATGTTGCTATGTGAAACTAGGTTCAGGGGCTGCATTTTCAAAAACATTCTCGGGACAATGATCCCAAGAAAGTACTCTAAAATGGCTACTTCAAACCCAAATGGAAGACTTGCTGTATACTTATGGTGATATTTTCTTGAGACTTTTTTGTGGGTCTTGTCATGATAGACACGCCTACCAAATTTCATGTTGCTATATGAAACTAGCCTCAGGGGCTGCGTTTTTAAAAGAATACTATTGGACAATGATCCTAAGAAATGACTCTAAAATGGCCACTTCAAACCCAAATGGCAGACTTCTTGTGTCTCGAGATTTTTTTGTGGGTCCACATGTGACAAACGTGCCCACTAAATTTCTTGATGCCAAGTGAACGTAGCTTCAGGGGCTGAATTTTCCAAAACATTCCAGGGACGGTGATGCGTGGAAAAAGCCGCTTCAACCCAAAATGGCAGATTTCCTTTTCGGGCAGGACTTTTTTTTGGGGGGGGCGGGGGGCTTCTTGCAACTACTTTTAGGGGTTCAAGTTTTGTTTACTCGGACAGACTCGAAGATTCGTCGTCCGTCGCTCCAAACGTCCCGCCCCCTCATGACATCAGCAGCCCCGGGAAGGAGGACGCCTCCAGCCGCTTCCAAAGATTGCTTTTGAACTACTTGGGCGTGGACTTCGATGACTTCCAATTGCAGCGGCAGGAGGCGGCGCCCGAGCCGGACGAGCCGCTCAGTGCCAAGAGGTGAGCCGAGGACATTCGCGTTCTCAAAAGTACTTCACATCCGTATTTGTTCTAAATGTCAGTTTGTCTCCTCCGCAGGCTGACGGAAAACATGAGGCGGGCCAGTGAGTCGCTTTGACTTTTCATGCAAACTTTCTGCTCAGTGTCGCGACGGCAAAAGCCAGAATGCTGAAGGCAGCAAATCTGATTTAAGAAAAGAATATTTTGAAGATCAGCTGGAAAACTTGTGGGATAAAGGCAAAAAAAAGCAGCAAGTATCTTGGATCATATCGCACCCAAGATCAATATGTTTTTTTTCTTCTGATATTGGACAATGAAAATTTAAAGCTCAAGTCAAAATGGTGACCGTCAGCTGACAAAAAAACAACAAAATCTGAGAGTCTTACATTCACTGGCAGCCATTTTCAAAGCAAGAGTTCCAGAGTTGAAGTTTCTGTTTTGAAGCATTTTGTCTAACAATATAAGCCAACCTTTTTCTTGCTTCAAAAAAAGTAATCGGCTTCTCGAGCGTGTGTTTTTGTGTTTTCTTCAGAGAGAGGACTGAAGCCCATCACCAACTTCATGCGGGACCTCTCGGCCTTGTCCAGCTGGTATTCCGTCTACACCACGGCCATCGCCTTCACTGTGAGGCTAAATGCTAACTGAATGCTGAATGCTAACTGTCTAGATAACCACTAGCTAGCTACCCAACATTAGTCTCTAAATAAGTAATGCTAGTTATTATCTATTGGATGTAAACTAGTATTGTGAAGCTACATGCTAACTGGATGCTAAACGCTAACTGTCTAGATAACCACTTACTGTCCGACTCTAGCTGTTAAATAAGTCATATTAGTCTCTCTATACATTTGAGACTAGCTTCCGGAGACTAGATGCTAACTGGATGGTGTCAGAATTAGTACCAAACACTTGCTGCTCAGTTATGAACTAGTGTAGCTTATTGATGCTAACTGTTGTATTCTAAAAGCTATCTGTCTAGAACTGTCCAACTCTAGCTGTTAAATAAGTCACTGGAGACTAGCTTCCGGAGGCTAGATGCTAACTGGATGCTATCTGAATATGTAGGCACCACGTGTTGCTAAATGATCAATGCTCGTTGTTTTGTACTAGACTAGCGCCTCGAGGTCACCTGCTGTTAATTAGAGTAGCTTCTGGATGTGAACTATTGGATGCTAAATGCTATCTGTTCAGATAACTGCCAACTGCTTGACCAAAGTGGATACATGAACGATGCTGTTGGCTAGAGGCTAGTTTCTAGAGGCTAGGTGCTAACTGTTAGCATGTGTGTGTCTGCGGTTGACAGATTTACACGTACGCGACATGGCGCGGCTGGACCATCTCCATGTTCCTCTTCCTGGCTGTCCTGCGCCTCTCTTTGAACTACCTCATTGCCAGGTGAGCCCCGCCCACCCATGTCCTGTCAGCCAATCGCAAAAAGGGCAATGAAACATGAACGGTGCCGTGACGATGTTCTTTTAATGCGCCGCTCTTCAGAGGCTGGAAGATCCAGTGGAGCATCGTTCCGGGAGTCTCGGAACCTGTGGTAAGTAAGAAAGTGTTTGCTTGAGTACTGATGATTGACAGGTCGTCAGTATGTTCCCGCCCTCCTCCTCCATTTTTTGACAGGAGCCTCCCAAGGAAGACCTGACGGTGTCGGAGAAGTTCCAGCTGGTCCTGCACGTGGCCCAGAGAGCTCAGGTGACCTCATTTGGGTGCTGTTGTTTTGGTCAGCAAACGGAGTTCAACACATTTTACGCTGTTCTCCTCCCCGGCAGAATATCTTTGGCAAGATGGCCGACATCCTGGAGAAGATCAAGAAGTACGATTCCGCTCGTGTCTCGGCGTAACTGGACACGTTCAAATTTGTGTTTGTGTTTGTAGTCTCTTCATGTGGGTGGAGCCTCAGTTGACGAAGAAGCTGTACGTGGCTCTGTGGGTGTCCTTCATCGCTTCCTGCCTGCTGCCTTACAAGCTGCTGGGATTCGTCATTGGTACGCTCTAAAAAGTGTTGGGGCAAAAGTAACCCAACTGTGGGTCAAAAATGGACCGATCTTCTATTTGGGTCAATTTGAGTCAACAAATGGGTCATTTTGTATAAAACAACCCAGAAAATTGGGTCAAATTGACCCAAATAGAAGATCGCTCCATTTTTTAAAATCTCTAATTGAGTTACTTTTGACCCAAATGTTTTTCAAGTGTACGCACGTCAGCGTCTACCGGAAGTCGTTAGCCAAATTTTTTATTTATTTATTTTTATTTTTTATTTTATTATTATTTTTTTTTTATAAAGAGCTCAGTATTGTTCATTCAGAAATGTCATCATCATTGCTCTTTATTTAATTTTTTATTTTATTTTATTTATTTATTTATTTTGTGTGTGGGTGAGTATGTGTATGTGCGTGCGTGCGTGCGTGCGTGTATTTGTTAGCTCACCAAAAAAAACTATTAGAAAAAAATCTCATACCGTTCACCTAAACCGAACACCGCCGTCAGGAGACCCGAGGGGACCAAAGAAAACCAAGGAAGGTGAAATCCAGCACCGACCAGACACCACCCACCAGAACTCCTCCCCAACCCAAGAAACATCCAGACCCCAACAAATCCAAAAAAACATAAAATCAGGGAGGCCTCAAGAGACCGAAGGAGAGACCGAGAAAAGGAAGGAAGTTAGCCAACTATTTAATACACGACCATTTCCAAATGCAACATACATGGATATAGAAGAGGATCGAGAATAGAACCCTGCGGAACACCGCACAGCAAACTTGACATTTAGCGGCGAATCCATAAATTCCTCTCGTCCTTCCCCTCAGGAGTTTTTGCGGGCATCAAGTTCTTCATCATCAACTTCATCTTCAAGAGTTGCCCCAAACTGCGTCAGCGCTACGACACGGCGCACATCGTCTGGACCGGACTGCCCACCGACGTCCAGATGAGGGAGCGGGCCAACGCCTCGCCTGGCAAACGGGTCAGTACCGCGCCCCGCCGCGCGCCTTGTTTTTCACATGACCAAAAAGTCAAAGGTCATCATCAACTGCGGTCACATGTTGACATTTTAAAAGCAGGCATTCGTCCACATTGGTCAAATTCTGACGATCATCAATATCGTATTTTTCAAAATTTGTTCTAATGGTCACGCCCTACTAGGGTTACTAAAGTTTTGGAATGGCTGCCATTGAAAGAGTGGTCCAGTAAATGGCATCAATCCGATCACGCGTCAAAGATTGAACATTCCAAAAGACGCACCTGCGCTTGCGTAATCAGCAGTCGTCACTAATTGTAATTATGAATTTGCACTTGCGATACAATATCACGGCGTTTTTTGTGCTTCAGGTTCCCGGCGGCGGCGGCGGCGACGGCGGCGGCGGAGGAAGTCGCTACCACAGCACCAAGCGAGGAACCTTCCACCAAGTCTTCAACCTACCCGAGAGTGAGCGCCCCCTAGCAGGTAAGCAAACGCGCTCAGGTGGCGTTGCGTCTCCAATAATACCACTTGTCGTCGTTGTTGTTGTTGCGTCGTTGTGTGTGTGCGTGTGCGTGTGCGTGTAGTGTGTGAGGGCGGTTGGCGCTGCTGCCTCATCAACCGTGACAAGAAGACCCCCGCAGACTACATCCGCAACGGCGTCCTCTACATCACTGACAAGTAAGACGTCCGTCCGTCCGCCCGTCCGCCCGCCCGTCCGTCCGTCCGTCCGTCCGTCCGCCCGTCCGTCCGTCACGCTCACCTGGAATTTCTTATTGCCTTTTCCCACGCTGCCCCCCTGAGAGTTTTTTGTTATTTTTATTTTCTTGATGTGGTCCGAGCTCCATAATGACGTTTTGCGCCCGTTCTCGTCTTGCCCCTCCTCCCCCTTCGTCAGCTACCTGTGCTTCGAGTGTTCGCGCTCGTCTTCGTCCAAGAGGGACAAAGTCATCAACCTGCTGGACATCACCGACATCCAGAAGGTGATGGCTCGCTTCACTTCTCCTCACAAAATAATTTAAAAAAACATTTATATATATATATATATTTTTTAAATCCGTCTTCTTTCCCCTCACAGTCCAGAGTGCTGTCCATGGTTCCCGGCCTCGGGATGGGCATCTCCATAGCAACGCCGTTCACACAGAAGGTGAGAAATGCTCATGCATTGCTGGGAAAACCCACAAATGTTTATTTACATTTTTCAGTCTTGTCTTATTTTTTGAATTTATGTTGCCTTTTTTTTTTCTCTCCATAAAAATGATTATTTAGACTGTTTTAATTTATTTAATTCATTGATTTAGTGTAATTAAAATGATTAAAAATGCAATCAAAATGAGAAAACTTTTTTTAAATGATCCTATTTATAGTCTAAATAGTTTATTAGTTATTTCATTGAAAAATATACATTACACTGGTTATTGTAAATGTAATATAAAGTAAATATTTTATTTACTTTGTTTTTTTAATATTTGTATTTGAATCTAAATATGCATTATGAATAATACAATTACAATGATTTAATATTTTTATTTTGTTGCAAAATAAAGTAGTCGCAGTAGTAATAATAATATACATTTTATGTATTTAAATTTTATTTATATTGTATTTGTGGTTATTTTACTTGATTTTATTGTCTATCACAAAATATTTATGTAAATAACACCACAATGCAAATTTTTTATGTTTTAATTTTGTTGTAAAATAATATGAAATAGTAAAATAATAAAAAGTAAAATGAAAAATTTAAAATGCATTTAACATCTTGTGTTTCATTGAATAATGAGCAAATTATGATTCATGAAAATATTCATAAATGATGCAATGTATCAATGAAAATGAATGGATTTACAATGACCCGAGTTAAGGTTTGTGGTCCAGAGAATGAACGGACCAAATAAACTCTTTGCCACATATTACATACGGTACATATCTTAAGCTTTTATTTTTATGATCATCAGTTTTGAAAATCAAATGTGGCCCTTAAGCTCAAAAAGATTTTTATTTCATTTTTTTTTCAAATGTGGATTAGCCGCTGGTGTTCGGAACGATGACCAATCGAGACGAAGTCTTCGACGCCATCGCGGCCCAGCGCAACCTGCTCGTCGTCATGGAAACGGCCGCCAGCCCGCAAACGACGTAACTCGTCCGCTTCCTCTTGCAAACAATTTACTGCTGAGTGACACGCTTACAATCGATCAATGATGGGCAAACTGAAAAGTAGAAATCGATTGATTAAAAAGTGCTTCCAGTTTCTTCAGTTGACCTTCAACAGGTCAAAATGTCCGCAAACATTTAAAACGCTCACACGATCAAAACGTCAGTCTGGCGGTTGTCGCGTTCCTTTAAGACCCAACAGAAGGTGCAAAGTGGAAACGAACCACTTTTTTTTTTTTACGGCCTTTGCAATTCTTATCTTAACTTCATGTTTTTACGACTGCTTGTCTTGCATCTCAGTCTTAATTCTGCTTAAAAGCCTTCTTAGGCTTGAACGATATTTTGTGGTTGTACAAAACGGTGTCAAGTTTGTAAAAATGTGTTAAAATGAGATGTATATTTCCATTTTTTTCAAGTACATTGGACATTTTGAACACTTGTGGCTGTCTTCTGTTTTTTTTGTGTTGGTGTTGAACCACTCGCACCTTGTTGGTGTCAGCAGAGAATCAGTCTATGTTTATTTTTAATGTCATATTTTTAGTATTTTGGCCGATATCGGCTCAGATTTAATTATCAACACGTCTGTAATTTGGTATTTGTTCGCTTTTAACGAGGTTAGCGTGACCTTCGGAGTTAGTGTCAGGATTATTTTCGACGTTGCCTAAGTGAGGGAAGGAAAGAAAAAAAAACAACGCATCATTTTTTTTATGCTTTCAGATATGACACACTGTGAATCATTAGCTACTGGTTAGCCTTGCTATTTTTGTAGCAGTCTTTATTTTATTATATTTTTTTCAATGTCAACTTTATCGCGAGAATAGAAACAAATTCATACCCATTACTGTTTATTTTTTAATATATATCCAGATATCTGCTCATGTTTAAAACAAAAACCAACACAACTCTGTAGTTTGCTATTTGTGCATAACTGTGAATCATTAGCTAACTAGCTAGGCTAGCTTTTAGCTAATGAGGGTTGAGGGGTCACAAAATGTTTTGTTCTTCCTGCGAAGCACTGAAAGCGAATCATTAGCTAACTAGCTAGGCTAGCTTTTAGCTAATTTTTAGCTTTTAGCTAGCCTAGCTTCCGCTGCTGTAGTAAAAAAAAAAAAAGGCAGCGGGTTGAGGGGTCACAAAATGTTTTGTTCTTCCTGCGAAGCACTGAAAGCGAATCATTAGCTTGACGTTATGCTCACTGTGGCACCTTGGCACTTTTTGGAGGTACAAGATTATTTTGAAATTTGGAGATTACACGACCAACTTCTGGTAAAGACAAAAAACAAATCCACACCTCAAGTGTTTATTTTCCACAATTATTGAACATGCATGTGCTCATATTTGATTACCAACAAGGCAGTCGTTTTTGATATTCGTACATATTGAACTATTTACACAAACTCAATTTACCACAAGTGCTTTTATCTTTCACGATCTCACAATAAAATCCCAGAAATCAATTGTCGGCAGCTGGCCAGCAGTTAATGAGTGAACAAAATGGCGACCTCACTTCCTGTTTCCTTGACGCTAAACTTTGCAGGCTCACAAACAGAAAACCAAACTCGAGCTCGTCTGATAACGCTGGACTTTTCGAACTCGTTATCTTTCCAGCTGGCAGCCGTTAAAATGAGTGATGATGATTACATGATTTGCGTTTCAGGCGTGGTTCCTTCGCAGTTTTTGTGTGTGTGTGTGTGTGTGCGTGCGCGCGCAGTAGCGCCAACTCAGTGCTGATAAATCATCAGCTTTTATTGCTTCCCGCCGCACCCTCCTCAAAGTCCGATGTCCACGTCGTCCCCTTCCGAGTCCTCCGCCGGATCCTCAATTTTCACTCCCAGTCCGCTGTCCAGGTCGGCCTCGGCGAAGCCCACCTTTGAGGTTTTAGCGGGACCGTCGTCATCATCTTCGTCCTCGCTGTCGTCCTCCCTGCTGTCGGGAATGATGACCACCTCCTCCTTGGCGTCGGGGTCGATGTCCTCCTTGAACCAAACGGCCTTGTAGCCTTCCTCCAGGCGCCGCTCTTTGGTCAGAATGGGCTTGACCTCCTTCCCCTTGTCTGAGCTGCTCTGGCTGACGTTGTCGTCATCCAGGAGGGTCCCCAGCGCCCTCACGCTGGACTTGAGAGCCGAGTTGTCTGCCGGCCCCGCCTCCGCCGCTGTGACATAAAGACCCCCGGGGCCCGCGCTGCCGCTGCCGCTGTCGTCGTCGTCGTGCTGGAAAGCCTCGTTGGTGTACTGGACGCCCTGCTTGTCCCCGCCGAAGCCTTGGCCCAGCTGTGGAGACAAAACCGGTTTTAGCGGCACAGTTCCGTAAACCCGTAAACGTTTGTAGTCGAACCAAAAAGAGGCCAACGAAAGAACTAAAAGGCGGGACTGGGCAGTGAAGTTGAAAAACCGCAATTCGGAAAGTAGAATTTCAAAATCACGCAGACATTCTGATGTCCTGGTTCTTTATGCTTTGCGTGAAACATGAAATGCGGGACGTTTCAAGTCCAAGTGGAAATGAGCCGTCTTCAGAGGTCATGGCGAATACCTTTCAAAGACGGGACGGCGGCTTTGGGAACGGGAATAGCAAAAAGCCAGACCCAGGATGTTTAGATGGATACCCAAGATTCCAAAAGCACACACAGACCAGCAATGTCCCACTTTTGTTGGATTCTGTGTGAAAGGGGACTGACATCGAATGAAGACGTCAAACGACACGTTTCCTGGTTTTTGAGGCGGTTCCTGAGGCAGCCTTGACCAGGTTGTCAAGTGAAACACCCAAGATTCCAAACACGCACTCAGTCCCACTGGTTTCTTACTTTTTGACATCGGAGACGAGTGATTCTGCGAAAAGGAAAAAACGGAAAGCTAGGACTGGAATATGAGCCTTTTGCCTTTTTCTTCCTTTTGGACGAACGGCGTTAACGTGTAAAAGATGCTTGTGTGTTTGTCTTCTGTACTTTTGCATCTCGTGCCTAAAAACCGGAAGGTAGGACCCTTTCAAGTGACAACCGTACAAAACCAAACCATTACACTCACGGAGCTCCGGAAGACGCTGGCTTCGCGGATCTTCCGCCCGTCGGCTTTTCCCTTCTGGAGGCGACAGACGAGCACGCCGATCATCACCACGCAGACGAAGAGAAGGACACCCAGAGTCGCCCCCAGTGCGGCCATGTCCGCTGGCCCAAAACCGCCCGGCAGGATCGGCACTTTCTCTGAAAGAAAGAAATGGCAACAGTTGATTGAGACCTTGGTCAGTGTGATAAATCTACGCACATAAGTTGAACTTGAACCCCCAACGAGTGGCCCATCCCCTACTCAAGACCGCCTAGCAAGCAACATTAGCGTTAGCTGTTCATCAATGTCTTCGAGTGAGCATGCCAGCAGGAAAGCCTCAAGCCTCCAGATTTACCACCTGGTCACCATTTTGTGCGGTTTATTTTTCACATATTCACTCTCTCCGTGTGGCGGTGTATGTTTTCAGTTATCCCGGTTGTGGTAAAAAAAAGGTGGAATGGAGCCAACTGGACTCTTGCTTGTTGGTCGCTATGTTTGACGCTGAATCCAAAAGACTTCTTCTGGTGGAAATTTGAGGTGTGGAGTCCACCATTTACGTCTCTGGTGTTTCCCAGCAGCGGCGAACGACCGATTGAGATGCAAAACGGTCATTTAGCAGCCAAACCTGGTGATCTCGCCACCGCCCATGGGACTCACCCACCAGAGACATAAATAGACATAAACGCTACACCTAAAATTTAGGACATTTCAGACTAAAGATAAAACGTCCAGTTGTCTCCATTCGCCTTTTTCAGACCATCGAGGCATGTTTTTGGAGTGTGGGCGGAAACCGTAGAACACAGAGAAAGCACGCAAACTCCGCCCAGATTCAAACCCCCGAACCACAAAACTACGAGGCAGACTTGGTGCCGTCTTACTGCCGCAAAGCCATCCATCCATTTTCTATACTTTTTAGAAAATACCTAAATATCCTGCTCATGGACGCAGGTCGCTGACCTCGGGTGAAAGGCGGACCACGCCCTGGACTGGTCCTCGGTCAATTACAAGGCCCATAGAGACAAATAAACAATCACGCTCGCATTCACGCCGTGGCTAAAGGGAACGGAACCCCTGCTGCCTGATACGGAAGTCCGGTGAAGGAACTGCTATTGACCTGGGAGGCAAACCTCTCTGGCTAATGTTAAGTTATTAACATTGTTTTTCAGTTTCAATTTATATTTTAGCCGTTTTGGATTTAGTTATAGCAATATGGCTCAATGAATAGAATTGTATTATCTGTCTCACTCTCAGAAGAAGGGCAACGGGTTTATTCCATTTGCTATCTTGAAGGGAGTTTTAGTCTGGGGCCGGTCTCTGCCGGTCGGAAGAGGGGAGGCACAGGCTGATGTATTGTTTTTCTCTAATCTGATTTGTATTCCTGGGAACTTGCTGAGGGAGGAGACTTTTCGTATTCACCCACTTTTCAATAAATAATGATGTGCCGGAGAGCCGGACACACAATCTGATGGAACACGGCTTCAGTGTCGTCAATTGTTGTCATCAGAAGCTTCTGATAATTATAATACCTTTGCAAAGGGACTTCTTCACCAGAATCTCACCATTCAGTTAATTGAACACGCAAAGAGTACAATACTTAATATTGTCTACTCTAACACTAACCAGACTAGCAAGACAAAATCCATGACCACCTGTGTGAAGGTCCGCAGGGCTGGTAGGACCTTCGGTGACCAGTGGCGTTTCCGGCGATTCTGTGGCCGCGGTAGTGCTACTTTCGCTAGTGGGAGTAACGGCAGGTGAAACGCTGCTGTCGGTGGGAGTGCTGGGGTTGATGGTGGACTCTGGTCCTTCAGTGGTTCTATCTTCGGTGGAGGTATCAGTGTTGGCGGTGGACTCCGCTAGAACTGTGGTTCCGCCATCGGTGGTCGGTGGACTGGTCATGCTGTCCGTAGTGCTCATTGGCAAAGGGGTGGTGGTGAGACCTGAGAGGGAGAGCACATGCGAAGCTTAGAGGGGTGTCACCATTCCTCCAGAGTCCCGATTTCAACACTCTTGGTTGGTAAAGAATGCTTCCCATTTGAAGTTGGGTCTTCTTTTTGACAAGATCTTCTCTGGAAACTCGGATGCTGACTGATGATCAAACGGGAGAATAACCTTTAAACTCGTCCCGAGTCAAACTAAAACTTTATCTGTACTAGTTTTGTCCTTTACTAACTTTGTCCTGTCCATCATTGTCCCGCCCAAAGACGGTCTAACTGAAAGTATTTTTTTTCCTACGATGAGATTTATCTCTGTACTGGGTTGGTCTTTTGTTTTCTACTAACGTTGTCCTTTACAAAGTTTGTTTCCAGTTTGTGCTGTCCTTCTGTTGATCTCATTCCTTACCGGTTCCATCCTCATCGCGCCCAAGGAAGAATCTCAGCATCTTCAACTCTGCCACCTCTGTCTCCGGTCTTTTGGTTATTGATGCTGGCATAGCTGGTCTCACTCTAGTTCAGGGACCTTTCACATTTGCTTGTGTTCTTTCTGCCCTTTCACTCCATCCTGCCTGTACTCGCTTCTTCCCCTCTTTCCCCACACCTCCCATTATGCCAAACAGTCGAACCCAGGGTACTGGAAACTTCTGCACCTTCTCCACCTCTATTCCATGTCAAGTCACCATGGCACCATCCTCCCCTTTTTGTTCACGCCCGTACTCGACCGATCGCCAGTCCTCGTCTCTCCAGTGCGTCCCTCCACTTCTCTAGGTCCTCTTCCACCTGCTCCCTACTCTCACCGTAGTTCACAAAGACATCTGTATCGTAGATTGTAGTCTACTGAGATTCCGGTGGGACCTCGTCTGTTTATCTGTCCGGCACAATGGCCAACAAGGGGCTCAGAGCTGATCCTGACTGTAAGTAATGCAAAAAACTTGAAGGATTTGGATGGGTGATGACACCCGAGAGTCTCGAGTGTCTACCCCTCAGTTTCTGATTTGCAGGGATTTCTCCGAGTACCCACGGTCAGCTGGGACAGATTCAAGCTCACCTGCCGCCCTGAACAGGATAAGCACTAGGCAATTGACGGATGGTGACACCCCTTGTCTGATTAGATTGCAAGTCAAGGTATGGCAATTGTTAATTTTTTTGTATTGCACCATGCATGTTAGAGGCGAATCTGTGGTGCTTTGCAGAGACAAAAAGAAAAAAAGATTCAAAACAAGATTAAATGGAACAAATGAGAGTCAAGATAAAACACCAACATTCAAGTGGGAGGAGTGAAAATATAAAATTAGCTGCTTTCCAAAACCAGTCTTTGTATGATCTATTCCGATATTGTCCATTATTGTCTTCTCAATTAAGCAGGGGTGTCAAATCCAGAGACTCAAGGTGTGGCAGGGTTTGCTTTCTGGACCCGGATTTGACACCTCTGCAATTAAGCTCATAATCGAATGAAACTCGAGTTCATGTTTGACCGTCTCCAAAGAACCAAGCCTTGGAGTTAACATAGCTCACATTACAGTTTTCTTTGTGTTTTTTACATTCACGGATGAAATTCAGATTGTCACTGAGTCACAACCCTTGAACGTTACCGTTGTCTTTCTCCCGATTTTCACCAAAAATACTACGCATGAATCCAATCGTAATAATCTTCAGAGCTCACTCAATGATTCTTGCTTCAAGAGGCGACCTCCGAACTCCGCACTCTGCGAAATACCCGACTGGGACGTTGCCAGCTTTGTGTGCACTTTCTTTCAAAAACAAAACAAATGGCGGCACCGCAATATTGAAAATTCACCTTTTCAACAAAGTTGAGTCTCAAGAACGTCAAGACTAAGTCGTCTTTCTTGAGTTTAAGCTATGTAGGTCTCTAACCTTAGAATTGAGGACTTTGGTCTGAGCTTCAGGTCTTGGGTCGAGCAGAGTCATGTGACACGAGCCCCCCCCCCCCCCCCCCCCCACCACTGACATTTATTGGTGCCCCGTGTAAGGTTTTCTTCGTACCTGATATCACCTCCACCGACAGTTCCGCCGTTACGTTGTCGTCATTGGACATGTCCACCGCCTCCACCTGCAGGGTGAGGTCAGAAGGTCAATCAGCGGACCGGCTCACTCCTTGCGCGACTTCGCTTCGGTTGGAGGAACCTCACCTGCAGAGATAACGTGGCCTCCGGGAGGTCCTTGGTCATGAACAGGTAGCCATTAATGATGGCGAAGTCCTCGCTTCCAATGATGCGATAGGCGATGTGAGGGTTTATACCCTGGGGGGACAGGGGGGCAGGAATACTTCAAGTAAGTCAAGTAAAGTACAGATACCGGAGATACATCGCCACTAAGTGGAAATGAGATCTTTGGATCATCCTCGGCATCTTAAAGAAGTCCAATAGATTTGGATTTGAACTGATGGATGAAGAACCAACAGGATTTCACCTCCACGCTGGCATAATCCTCGTCCAAGGCGACGATCCGTAGCGGCTCGTCCTTGTTGGTCGGGTCTGTCGCCATGGCGCCCACTGACGAGACCACACCCCGGTACGGAGGCTTCTGGAATTGTGGCTTATGGAGGCTCTTCACCTGAATGCTGATCATGAGGCTCGTGGTAGTGAACTGAGAACTGCTCGGTGTCTGGGCGGCCTGCCAGAGAAGAACAAAAAGGTTTCCTAATCGTGTCCCGACTCGCCTAACAAGCTTTCATGGTTTTTCTATCCTAATTTCAGTTCGCCGACGATGGAGTTTGGCATCAAACGTTAGCAAGAAGCCAGCAGACTTTCATTTTAAGAGATGATAGGGTTGATTCGCTTGAACATGAAACATTAGTTTTTTCTAAGAACGGTCTTGAAACGAAGATTAAAATGAGTCCAGTCACAATTCTGGTTTTGTTGATGTGTGGTCTTCACCAGAACTGTCAGACTGACGGTTCCCAACACGTCAGCCGCCCTCAGCATGCTGACGTTGCCGGTGTTTGGGTTGATGGCGAACAGGCCGTCCTCGTTTCCTGGTGCAGACAACGGGACGGGGGGGGGAGTTACCCCGGCAGGTTGAAAACGAGATTTTAGAGTGGACGCTACGCGTCTTACCGCTCAGGAAGGAGTAAATGATGGCCTCATCGATCCCAACGTCGCCGTCGACGGCGTAAAGCGGACCCGGGTCCAGTGTTAAGGGCTCCACCTGGGGTGAGGACAGGATGCAAAACCAAATCAGATGAGGTCATGCGGTTCCGTTCTGGCCTTTAATTATATAAACCAGTGGTAGGAATAAGTCTCAAGTCTTGGATTGTACAAACCAGACGTATTAGTCCGTTTCTGCAGGTTAATTTTACGCTTTTTACGCTGCTTGGTCAGCTCATCTTTTTTTTATTGTATCGTTCTTAACTCTTTAAAATCTCATTTGGGAAGATGACATAACCGCACTTGTTACGTTTTGTTCTGATTATAGGGAAGTGTTGTCCTGACGTTTGCGAACTCTTATCAAGATGGCGTTTTGTTGATTTCCTGAAAATTTGTGTTTTTGGAGATGCAAAGATATCAACAAAGTGTGACTTCCCGCCATCCTTGGTATCAAATCGAAGGATCTGACTTTTAGCTCGGCATGAGAAAAGGAAGGCTTTTTACTCGCCTGCATTTCGTTGAGGTTCACCCAGCTTTTGTAGCCGGCGTTCTGGCAGATGACGGCGCCGTCCACCTCATGTTTGACGCAGGGCTTGAACCAGGGCGGCCTGTTGTCCACATCTTGCACGGTGACTTGAATGGTGGCAGTGGCGGTGAACGAGACTTCGCCGGCAGAACCAGTCAACGGCGTGTCCTTGTAGAAACAACGCAAGTGACAATCTGGATGAGGATTTTAGACTTTTAGGCGAGTTCCGTCGCGACAGTCGTACTACAAAAAAACTAGAGCGCCAACGTTCGCATCCGGGGTTATCTGGCACGATCGCAACATGCGGCTAGCTACTTTAGCTAAGCCGACATCCATAAACACCTTTTTTCATTTGGAAAATCTCTTTTGAGCACTTTGTTGTCTGTCGTGAGTGTGCACATGTGCAAGCGTAAGAAAGATGCTACGCTAAGTAGCATCCGTTGTTTCAGGTCGTAGATGGTATTTGATCGACAGTCGAGGCTAGCGTTGGCTTCAGTGTGTTCGGTGGACACGCCCACAACCTTCGAGAGCCGAAAGAACGAGTTGACTGGTCACGATTCCGCCCCCGACTGTCCCCACCGTCAGTATTGTCACTGTTGCCGCGCCGGGCTGGTAGTGCTCCCCGAATATTAGCTTGCGCGTGGTGGTGACATCATCGTCTTACATTATTCTTCAACCAATTGTCTGTAAATCGTTTTGAACGGCATCGCGTTACCTGGAAAAATGGAAGCGAGAACTCATAGAAATGTTTTCGAGCTGACTTTCCTGAGAGAATAACATTCAGCATGATAAAAAATGGGAACAGGTCCTCACCTGAGCGTACAAGACCATCTGGGCACTTTGGACTTTGTCGTAATCCAGAATGTTCTGGACGACCAGTTGCGGGTTTTCGGGTGACGCCAGTCTAAAGAAATTCTGCAGAAATACAAAAAAACAAAACCAAAAAAAGTTCATTTTAAGAGCCAAGCTGATAAGCTAAAGGCTAAAAGAAGAACATACCGATGCTGACGTCATCGTGTAGTAAAGCGTCGTGTCCTCGTCCTTGTCGGTGGCGGGAAACCTGTTATCAAGGGGCGTCCCCACGCGTAACAGCTGAGAAGCCAAATAAACAGCGACCAGTCAGCGTCAGTTTGCAGGCAGAAAGACTTTTCCCGGAGCACTTACCTCCGACACGTTGATCTGGTACGTGGTCATGTCAAAGACCGGCGGGTTGTCGTTCACGTTTTGCACAAGCACTACGATGATGAGGGTAAACTGCAACGTCAAACGGGGATCGTTTTGACGTTGCAACTAAATAGCGAATATTTACAGTATCGAACCCTGAGGTAGGAACGCTTACCTCGAGGCTCGAGGCCCCTCTGCACTTGACCTTGACCGCATGACTCGTGTTCGTCTGCAAACAAAGGCAAAAACTTGAATTGACGCCGACCGGTCGGCCCGATTGTTTCTCGGGGCTCGGCTGGGCCCACCTCGTAGTCCAAAACCCCGTTGGCCAGCAGTCGGTTCCCGTCCAGAATGAAGGGGACGTCGGCGGAATTCTCCAGAGTGGGCGTGACCCCGTTTGCCACCGTGACGGTCTCCACCAGGTCGCCCACCGCGTTGTTCTCTTTCACGTTGACCGTCTCGCGAGCGCTGCAAACTGATGGTGGACCCGTTGAGCAACGCACAAACGCTCGGCCGCACTTCTTGTCATTAGAAGTTGCAATTTATTGGAACGTAAAGGTATATTTTTGTTTATTTTTCACGTTTTTCAGATTTTTTCCCTTTTTTTCCCTCTGAGTATTGTTTTTTGAATAATTTATTTTGTGATAGTTTTCCCCCCAAAAATGGGAAAAAATATATTAAAAATGAAAAACAAGATTTTAATCATTTGAACAGAACAAGTAAAAACAGTTACTTAGGATTTTTTTATTTATTGAAATATTTTTTATCGATAGTGTTAGATATTTTTTAGCTTTAAATCGTGGATGAATGTGTATGTAGTTTTGAAAGCGCTCAAATAAGGTGTGTGTGGGGGGGGGGGGGTGGGGGTGGCTTATACACAAAACGGAAAAAATTCCCCAAAAACTGATCAAAAACCAAATTCAACAAACAAAAGATTAGGCTGGAAAACACCAATTAAGAATAAGAAATACTTTTTAAAAAACTAACCAAAAAATATAATTATTCAAAATACATTTTTGCTTGAATTTCCCCCCCCCCCCCCCCAACATTTGCCTCAACGACAACAACAAAGAACTTTTCTGATTGTGATTTTTATTCGATTTTTTAAACAAATCCTGTTTTGTCAAACGTGACGACGCCTTCTATTTGCTCGATGGAGTCGTCGTAGCTAGCAAGTGATGTGCCGATTACGATTACTCACGCTCCTGGGTCTCTGCGCTGGTCAGGAAGGCCAACAAAAGCGCCAAAAAGACCAGAAAATTCCGTCTGGCGTCCATGTCTGCTGCTGCTGCCGCGGTCGTCTTTTGGCGTCCGTGTGATTAGCGGCTTGACTTTACCAACCGGGTGGACTTTTCCCCGCCATAAAACATTTTTTGTTTGCACAGTCAGACCAGATTTTATAACGTCCGCGTGTTTTCTTTTAGATTCGCTTGCTTGTGACAAAATCAAAGTGACGGCCGTATTGTGCTTGCCGTGTGCGCAATTCTTCCGCAGTAAATATATCTGGTGATTGATTGATCGATTGGTTGATTTATGTGTGTGTGTGTGTGTGTGTGTGTGGGGGGGGGGGGGGGGTCTAATCATTCAGAGTATAAAAATTAACTTTGATGAGACAAAAACACATATTGAGATCAGTCTTTTTTTTTTGTGTGAAATTTTTTGTATTGCTATAGTAAATTTGGGATTATTTTTTGTTTTAATAAAAATATGTAATCTTAGTCACATTTTATCAAGATAAATGTTGTATTCCTTCAGAAAGTGTCTCTTTTACTTTTTTTACCAGTCAAATTTTTTTTGTACAAAAAATAAGTCCGATTGACAAGTAAATAACATATGTCAATTTGTCATGATAAAAGTCCTATATTGGAATCCAAGTGGTTGTTTTCCAGGATAAGACTTGATTTCTGCCAGGGCTTCACTGTCTGATGTAGTTTTTTCTTTCTTTCTTTATTCGACTTTATTTTTGTAACTTTTTCAGGTATAAGTCTGATGTGGCTTTTGTCTCCCCCTAGGCTGGAATTGTGCATTACAACAACACAGGCTTCACTTGAATAGGATGTCGTGTCGGCTGTGCCGATTGTGTATTTATGACAATGTCCATTTCCATCCCTTCATTCATGATTTCAAAGCAACAGTGCCAAAAATGCCGACAAACAGTTGCGCTCCGTACAAAATACGGTGGCAATTGTTTTGATATTGTCCGAGGTTGAAGTTGAAAATGGAGACAATCGAAACGACGAGGAGACATTCTGACACGTTTTTGTAGTTAAAGTGACCTTAATTCTCTGGTGTGGCTTCGGCCGAGTTCATTCTGCCCTCCAAATATTCCACTTTGGAAGTCGGTCACACCAAATCAAACCGTTTTTGGTTTTCCCTCTTGAGAACAATTTGAAGTTCAACCGAGTCTCTTGTTTCATGTCATATCATGCCAGTCATGTTGTCTTGCACTGTCATGTGTAATGTTGGGTGCCAAATGATAATACAATATGCCGTTGATAATACACTCTAAAAAAGAGAATTGTTGAACCAATTTAAGTT